>NW_027271209.1:1490000-1696609 GCF_040938485.1 Diadema antillarum | reverse complement strand
ATACTGTGCTCTGGGATTCAAAGTTGCTACACGTTTCATCTCATCACAAAAGTGTGATACACAACACTATGCCTCAGGCCAATTCAAGAGCACCGCATCTTTGGTGATTTGTCTAAGGGTTAAAGGCCAAATTTGAGTCGGCAGTATTGTGAAACTTCATAATGGGAGCACATTATACCCATTACATGTGTGAAAAATACAGCGGGAGGGAGGCAAGCATACTTGCAAAGGGAATCTTTGTGAATGGGGGGGGGGGGGGGGAAGGGTAGGAAGATGAAGCTCGGCAGAATGGAATACAGTCAGCAGCATCGTGACACATTTAAGTTCTCAATTCTGGTATTGCCGGAGGCAGCTGGTGAGAAACAAGAGCAAAGTACCATGGAAGGTGCCAGAGAGAAGAATGACAATGTGGAGTGGTGTTCAAAAAGAACAAAAAATCAAAAGAACAGAGAAAAGAAACCATCAGGGGAAAAAAATAGAGAGAAAGTAAGTACATTGTAGTACATGCCCTTTGGCAAGAAACAAGGTTTGTTAAACATAACTATGTTTCATGGACGTGTCAGGTTTCCAATCACGTACTGACAAGAGTACAATTAAGAAAATTGGGCCAGTCTTGTGAGCCAAGAGTTGTCATGTATTCAACATTTACAGTGCTGGCATACACACACACAAACACTCACAAACACACACACACACACACACACACACACACACACAAATTGAGGGAGTGCCTGACCTTTTTTTTTTCTTTCTTTCTCCTTTTTTTTTTTTGCTAACTTACAGGGAGCAGCTATACAAGATAAAATCAAATAAAGATTTTAGGTTTCCTGAGATCTCAAATGCTGTCTTCTTCTTTTTAAACAACAGGCCATATTAAACCTGCTCTTCCAAGCTCTTTTTGACTACCGGACCGCCAGACTCCTCCTGTTCTTTTCCACTCCATGCCCCCGATTCCTAGCACACCAAAACTCCATCAGCGGAGGCAAATAGGCACACAGTTCCACGTCACTGCTAAATCACTTCTGGACCAAATACAAGGGGGGGGGAGGGTTGTTGGAGAGAAGAGGGGGTTGATGGGGGTAGAGAGACATAGGGGCATGACTTTAAAAAAAAAAGTGGAGCAAGTTCGCTCACAAATCGGTCCCTTGAGGTACGGAGGACAGGGTGGTAATGATGGGCGGCCAAGTATGTTCTGCACATTTGCCGCTGCCGTCACTAAAAGGACTTGTCAAATTTGTCCAAGAAGAACTCGTCTGTGAGAGACCTTTTTGAAGGGTCGTGGCCACTGCTGGCAGATCTATCTCTTCCACAGAGGTTTCTAAACAGCATCTACGACTTCAAAAAACTAACAAGCACCCTATCACATGAAATAAAATTCCACGAAATAGACGAACTTCTACTACTGATTTTATGGTTGTAGTGGATTATCTAAATAGTCAATGAATCGGAATCTACATTTAACCCATTGAGGACGAGTCCCGAGTATACTCGGGCAGGTGTCTATGGAAAATGCATGTTGCAGCAAAATCAGTCCATCCTCAACGGGTTAAAGACCTAGTAGCATTGGGGAGCAATGCAATTGAAAGGCTGGCCCAATTCAGATGTATGTATTTGGGAATGCCCATGATGAATTGTGTATGGCTTTATACATGCCACTTTGATCTCTATGACAGTACACACACAGCCGATGAATCTCAAATGGAGCCGACCGTTACTGATGAGCATACGCTTCAATGCACTTTTTCGCTGATGGGCAATTCTATTCTAGAAGGCATGTGCTTGTTGTGGCTTTCGAATGTACCCCTAGGTAGGCGGCGAATGAAGACAGATTCAATCGGTTCAACCTTCTGATCTTCCCATGCTATATGGCATTTAAGGACAACATGAAGGCATCTAGAGCATTATAAAAAAAGGGGAGGGGGATTTAGACAATATTTGTTTTCACTGCATTTCAGTCTACAGGGAGTTTCAGCTCACATATGACACCTGTTCTTCATGGTGACACAACATTTGCTTCTGCGACAATTGCTCCAGTCTTCTTTCCTCCAAGGACTAAGGGTTAGCGTTAGGGTTGTGATAGGGTTTTAGGTTTAGCTTGATGTGAAGATTAGGATTACTAGGAGTAGGTTTATCTTTTTCGGGCAGAATCTATGTTTGGCTTAGCCTAGACATTTCATGGGAGTGATTGTTACAGGAGAAAATGCCATGGAACCATTTCTCACCACTATACTGCCTTCAAACAAAATGTGAACAAAAATTTAGTGGGCATCTGAACTGAACAGACAGCTGCTATCCTTGTTTGTGCCTGTCACGTATGAGCAACCCCCCCCCCCCCCAAAAAAAAAGAAGAAATGTATACATATGTTCAAAACATTGTCTTCTCTATTACTTTGTACATAATACTGACAAAAAATGGGAAATGACTTTTGTACAGGTAATATCTGGGCTTATACTTTTTCAAGAGTGTCCCATACTCTAGATTTTTGTGAACATGACTTCTCCCTCAGCCCCCCCCCCCAAAAAAAAAACACCAAACGTATCTAAATTAAGTACTAAGGTATTAAAAAGAAATAATAATAATTTAAAAGAATGCTCAGAAACAGGGAAGAAAATGTGTCAATTTAAAGGCACAAATTCCTTAGCATCGATATAGCCATAATGTCTTTCTACTTCTCAACGCAGTCCTGACATACAACTGTACCAATGAGTGTTCTAGGTAGGCAAAATGATAATGATTTTTTTTTAAAGAACTCCTGGGACCATTCGTAATTCAATATCTGGAACAAGAAAAAAGAAAACAAGGATCCCCTATTTGAACAGGTTAGTTCTGGCTCCTTATCCCCCCTAGAATGTCAAAAATATATGTTTGGGCAGGAGTAAAATACAAAAGTTGGTGGTACACACTCAAGTTCCATGTAGCTACCATCCGTATCACCACGTCCATTCCCAGTGGATCCAGACAGGATATAGAAATATCTCATTATTTTGCTGGCAACTGATATCATGTCTTGATTTTCCTTTTCTTTATTTACATTCTCAGCACCCACCTCGATAATTAAAAGGTAGGTCAGTGATTTATACAGATTTGGAACAGAACCGTCAATTGTCATTGCTGAGCTTGCCAGAGGTGTACATAAAAAATTTTAAAAATGGGGGTAACAAAGAGAAAAATTGGGATAAATTGCACATCACAGGCCCAAATTTGGTAAAAGCAGTTCATTTGGAAGTAGATCGTACCTTGACAGCCTATTTTCAATTGACACTGAAAGACAAAGATGACATATCAATACAACTCCTGGCCATGCAGTTTGTTCATAAACCATAAAATGCAAAAAAAAAAAAATGTATGGCATTTTCCACACTAGCAGGACACATGAATTTAAGTCACAAATTATCAAGAATACTGCAATTACTAATCTTAGTATATAATACCACAAAATGCATAGAATTTTAAAGAGGGAGAGCTCATGTTTACATGTTTAACAGACATCATATTGTAAATTCAACAGAGATTAAAGTTTAGGATGGTGCCCTCTTCTCTTCTTTTCAGGTGTATAAAAAAAAACAATATTGATATCAAAATGTTCTTTTCACAACTGTGGTTCATGAGATAACATAGTTTTTCCCCAGCCATCTTGAATGTTACTTGTTGATTACTAATGGAAAAAAAAAACTATGAAAGATGAGGGATTTAAATCTTTAATCATGCACAGGATAGCAGCATAAAGGTACCACTGTTTGAGCTTTCCCCATTATTTGTGCATGCAAGACGCTTATCGCGTAGTATTCATTAGGAGAAAAAAGGGATCAAGTCAGATGAAGACGAGGCAATATTTACTTCAGCTGCTAACACATGCCCTCCTCTCCTCTCGACGCAGCGCGGACTCCCGACCTTGCGCTGATGCGCAGCCGAAAGCCGAAGCGGGATGGAAATAAGTCGCGGCCGCGGGCTGTTTAATTACACGCGAGTGTGTGTTTACACTGGGAGACGTCAGCTCAGGTGCGGCTTAGACGGAGGGACCATGGGATACATCTCTTATCCTCCTTCGTGGCCTCTCTTAAAAACCTCTACAACCATCATGGCTTTCTATTTATAAACTTTCCAGTTTCTTCACTTCAGGTGCTAGACACACCTTTAACTACTTCTCTCTTTTTTTCCTGGGAAGGAGGTTTACAGGTACCCAAGAGAAGGAGTTACCCCAAAAGTTTTCAATCTTTTCTCAGCCCTCTCTGATCAGTCTATGAAGTATTTGCCACCTGTGAATGTGAAAGAGGGACAAATGACCTAAAATGTAGCGCAACTAGGGCCTTCCCTAGGTAACCACTACAGAGAATATACAAGCAACATTGTGTACCACAATAAGACACTCCAGCAATCACATCATGCACCTAGAATTTTAATGTATTACAGATTGTGATTGGTTGAATATAATAATGAAATTTCTTGGTTGTTGTTGTTGTTTTTTAATTCAATAAAAATATAACATGAACCACTTATCTTGGCCTATCCCTAATCTCGGTCATAATTCAAAGTGTTCTTCACAGATGAGCAAAGTAGCGCTTAACATAACATAATGCAAACAATATCATGTGATCTATCGAAATAACAAAGTCTATCATACTTTAATAAACAGCACTCATAGAAAATGAGCTGTAAACATCTGATACATGTGCAAATGGGGTCTGCCGGAAGTAACATAATTAGCAAAATAGCTGTTTTCAAGAAGCATTTAGCAAGCAGCTTAATAGGCTTTTGGTATTGTGTATTGAAGAATACATATTATGGCTAAATCAGGCATTTACTTTACTGCTTGCCTCTAGAATACACAGCATGCCAATAAATCACCTCACTATTAACTTTATAAACTATAGGATATTTTTCTTTGTGTGCACTCTGAAGTCTCTTCCAATAAAATTCAAGAAAAATACTGTGTGAATACACAAACCAGACTGAGTGGCAATGTTTACTGCAATTTCTGAAAGATTTTCATCACTGTTCATGACAAGTTTCCATGGTTACTTATGATCCAGCTGACATGAGTCCTGTTGCATATAGATGATAATTCTAGTTTCCACATTAGGTTTGTTTAACTGTTACTGCCAAGAACAACAAACAAATATCCCCAATGAACATCTTGACTGCTGTCAGATGGCCAGAAATTACATGGGCCACATAACATTAGGAGTCTTACATTTGATACAACATACAAGCATTGTTCAGACATCCCCAAATGGTGGATTCTTATTTGCCTGGAGTTGAGTTCATTTCTTAAAGTTTTATCTCAAATCAGATCTTTTGCAGTAAAAGGACAATGCAGCATTCCCTAGTTATAGCTTTGCCAGACGCCATCCAATATGTTCATCTTCATGAGATATGAAAGTACACTCAGTCTGGCACAGAAGTGGTAATATTGCAAGGAATGCTTAAAACCTGTTGAGTGATAATTTGTGCAAGCTCAGATTCTCCAATAATAAGCATCCACAATGCAAATATTTACTTTTGTCTTTTATGGACAAATGGCTCTTCATATGGGATGAAATATATGAGACTTTACTTATCACTGAAGAAGTGACTTGGATGAGCCATATAGCAGTTTTCTTGATTATTTTTCACTTAAGTCTGTTTTACCAAATTGAACAAGTTGCTCTGCTCTGCTTGTGAATAGTCATTAACCTAATCTTATCATAAGCATGCCACATGTTTTGATAAAAGGATTTCAAAATAGTAACATTCACTCAATGTTCCTAATCTTAAGGATTGGTTCAAGTTTAAAACTTTGATAATTAACTTGTTGTTCATCCCCATGTCTTCACACTTAAAAGTTAGCAATATTACAGATAAGGACCATAAGATTTCTTAGGGTTTATAAGCTTTCCATGAGCAGTGGGGGCCCCCACTTGTAGTTTAGTATCGTGTGGACACAATAATCAACAAGCACAAAAGTTACCACGACCTCTCTGTGAACCCCATTCCCTAAGCTTCAGGGTTAAACTCCAGTGCCTGTTGCACACTACGTTATCGTCACACATTATTGGGTTTATCACTTGTGCTTCGTGTATATTTCTTCTGATTCTGTGGTTTAATCATCAAGTGGGACTCTTCTCTGAAAGTGTAATCATAAAGATAAGGTGTCATGCAGATGCACGTCATAGCTCCAAACTACAAGCTAACCTCTACAAATGTTGTGCAAGCCTAACTAACATCACATTCTGCTACACAGAAATGTATGATTTTTTTTTTTGGCAGTGAAAGCACACCTTCCGTTTACCTGCAGAACACAACAACACAGGTATGAAATATAGGTGAAATAACCCATCTTTATGTTCTGGGGCAATTCTCTCTTTACACTAACAAAAACAACAACAAAAAAACTGGGGCTTGACAATAAATTATTACCACCTGGACTGTCCTTATTATAAGTGAAATGTATCAGGGAATAAAAAATGTCTTTGTTCAGAAGAAGAAGAAGACAAAAAATGATGGTACGAGTAGCATAGCTAGTGAGATGTGAGTTTTGTAAGATCAGTGCATCGACAACAGGGCTGCTGATATCATTTCCACTGCCATTACAATTAAAATCAAAGCCCTCATTATCATTATTATTATCAACACCAGTCAAAAATGATACATGCAATCACAGTCAATGTTTGAGGTCTTGGCAGAGGTCTTGGCAGAAAGAAAAAAAATGTGGTAATCACATCTGTCATTAGTTTCATGTTCATTTCGTCTTTGAAAATACATCGTTTTTGTTGTGACTTCACAAAATGTTCTTACTAAAAGTTTGCACTCTTTCTGGGCAGATTATCATCATTCAGATTTAATTGCAACGGTTACACGAGGTCACAATTCTGCTTTTCAAGCACACAGCCTGCCCACAGATACACATGACGTAGATGTACATGCTCAGTTTGAAAACATGTTTGTGTAAAAACATGCTGTTCTTACAACAACACTTCTGATTAGAAGGCAAATTTGTACATACTGGTATATTATGCCTTTACGTGATAGTCAAGTGTTTGGACATGTGGCTTGTCTATTTTGTTTTTTCTTTTAGTCTAAGACAATGCTTGTCTCCTATAAGTCTCATGGATTGGGGATACATGGAAAAGTTTCATAATGTTCCTGAAATTTAAGACTCTCTGATGTAAGCAGCCACTCAAAAACCGCCTACATCAAAACCAGCACGAATACGAAGAGAAGAAAAGGAGGAATGTCGTCCCTTCATTGTTATGTTTATCAATGCACGTGAGCCTCCGAATTTATTAATACATGCGCCCCATGTTTTCTGACCCGAAACCCACTTCACAGATCCTAAACCTCCTCAGAGCCACACATTTTACATGTGGCCTGCATGCACGCAGCCACAGAAATTGACTGTTTATTGAAATGTTCTGCATTCATGCGCTGCAAATGTCATTGCGGGCTGGAGCCCCGCATATTATTCTGCGTTCGGCCGACGAAAAAAAAAAATTGTCAATCTCTGTAGGGGGGGGGGGGGGGGGATTGGATGGGAGGGGGTTCCAGGAGGGAAGAGCGGATGGGGGGGGGGGCCTCGTTTGAAAGGCACTGCCATCAATCTATCCCTAGATTCACCGATCGGCGGGTGTAGCTAGAGCTTCATGCATAATTTATGGCGACATGAGCAGCTAACATTGCACAACAACACGTCGGGAATGATAAACCATCATCCCCCCTCTGCTGAGCGCGGTGCATTGAACAGCGGCCTCGGCAGAATGTCACCAGCGAATCTTGACGATCCTCTTCGCTTCCTGCCGCAGCAGCCAGACACAAAATGCAGAAAGAATGTTTCCCCTCTCAAAGAGTTCAGACTGAGGCTGTGGTTTTCTCATCTCGAGTGCGACAACAGATTGTGTTGATACATATCACTATTTCGATGTTATGCAAGCTTTAGCATCAGAGCAGACAGTGACTTACTACATACATGCCACAAAACAAGTTCATGAATGCTCTACTCTTCACTCCTCAGTTAATACTATAAGTTGGAACAGAAAAAAAAAAGAATGTCTGCCAGCACCCACACACTTCTCAAGTGATCTACTACCACAGTATACAAGGATAAAAACACAAAAAACTTTCAAACAACACATAACACACACAAAAATGAGGTAAAACTTAAGCCATTTCTCATATTACACACAGGCAAAATCAAGATGCACATATTTGTTTGCACATAATCAGCATTTTTTGGTCAGTTTACATGCTGAATAAACAAAGAAAACTAAACTGCAATATCACAGTTAAAAACTGCCAACACTGTCCTTTTCCACATGTTAGACAGGCTTAGACAGTTCTGTCTACACATTCCCATATATGTTGCTACATTGTAAACTTGCTATAGTACAGAGTGTGCTATTGTTTGGTATACTCCATGCTGACTGGAGTTCCAAGGCAGTTTGGATGTTCTGACAGTGAAAGTTTGGTAAAGGGCTTACTCCAAGCCTAAACTCTCTCTAACTCGGAGCCCAAGTACCAACATTTTCTGGTGCACGGTTAATTTCCTTACACTATGGCAGGGGAGGTATGGCAGTGACTGCATATCATGTGTGCTTTACAAAGAGAGCTCTCTGCGGGGGATTAGATGACAAAGTAAGGACAACGTTGAAGCGTGAATTTGATGAAGCAAAAGGCCAAGTCAGCAAGAGTAGCTCTGATAACAATCATGGAAAGAGGCAGCAATCCTACACATATTGGTGTTCATGAAGAAAACTGGCCTATGGGTACATTAACCCTATTCCCAGCAGGGGGTCCATTTTGCCCCCCCCCCCCCCCTTCGACGTTTCGCGTGATTACTCCGCAACGCGCGATGCTCTCGCCGCGACATTTTATGACTTTTTTCTTTCAAGTATCGCGCAACTTTTGAGACAAAATTTGTCACTCCCGGGCATACCATTTTAAAGCCACACCCCTTTGAAAAATTGCTCAAAAACATGATTTTGTGTACAAATCCAATGTAAATTGTGTTTTTGCAATTAATTCATATAAAAATGAATATTTTTACTTTCAATGGCTGATAATGATTTATTAAAGCCTGATTATGCTTTCAAAAGTTTCTGCGACAAATTTTGACCAAAAAAAACCAAAACAAAACGTAAAAACAAAGAAATACAAAAGAAATTCAATAAACAATAAAATATGTAAGAAATAATAATGAAGCTTAATTTTTGCTTCATATTATAGTTGAGGATATTGAAAAGAATATGTTGAACAAAAATTAGAAGTCTTGGAACTTTATTTGTTTATCTATAGACAAAAAAGATATTTTTGCATAAATTAGCATAAATCAAGTAACATAAAATACATAAATTAAAATTTGAAAAATCTAACTGTACAGTCTTGTAGATTACATTGGCCTCTACCTTAGTGCAAATTTTTGCGAGGATCGTGCAATCCACGACCAAGATCTGAAGGGGGGACCAAAAAGGTTCCCCCCCCCCCCCCCCCCCCCCCCCCCCCCCCCCCGTGGTTTCAAGTCCCTCAAAAAACCCGGTGGGATTAGGGTTATTAAAGCAATTGATGGGAAAGTGTGCATTCAGAAACCACGTAAACAAGTGTAGGTACAAGCTGCAGTATCCGTACACACGTAGGTACATTGTATAACAGGTGACTCAAATTTAGACATTGTAGGTGCAAATCACACGCATTGTTATCGCAGTGGGGACTACTTCCACCACACTACAAAGAATGAAAGTGGCATTGGTATACTAATTACACAATAGATCTAGTCGCACTCGAGTTATCTGTTTTTTATCACGGTGCAAAATGAAACAACAACAAAAAAGTTTTATATGGCAACATTCATACATGGCCAAACTGCAGAAAGCAACGCACTTTTAAATCACTGAAATGCGTGCCTACAGACAATGACCCGAGTATCATCCCAAGCACCCTCATTTGCGGACCTAGTTTGGTGAGTTGCATGATAGAATTTTAAAGATTCCAGGTTTTCTGTATGAACGGGTCTAATGTGGTCCAGTACGTATTCATACTCCACATGCACACATGCACAATAAAAAAGAGTGGCTGTTCAATGATATCATAAAGTGATATTTCATAAGGAATGAACTTCCTCTACTATGAAGGATATATGCATTGAGAATATCTATATGATGCCATTTGGAGCATGGTCATGTGGACAAAAGAAAAATATTGAGAAAGGTTAGTGACATAAAATGTAGAAAACTGTGATGAGTACTTTTCAGGGGGCATCACACCTACACAGCCAAAAGGGTTATTCTCAAATGACCCTAGGGTACTCAGATTATCTTTGTAGCATTTTTATCTTCCCTTCCTATTCTGATTTTCTAGTTAAGACTATGTATCTTGAAATGTGTGTCTCTTTTTCTACCATTGATATAGAAAACTGAATTTACACATAACTGATTTATAACAAAGTGCCCTTCCGTGATGTAAATAGAGACCAATTATTCAGTGTTTTAGTAGAAGCCATGATAAAAATCGTGGGCATGCATACTCGGGTTGGACTCAAACCAACAACCTCCTGTTTGCTAGACAGATGCCATATCCACTAGACTACCTAGCATTCATCCAGTAGGATGGTTCTGATCTTTCATAGCAGTGGCTATATCTATCTGCCTATCTGCCTATCTATTCAACTTAGGGATTCTTGTGTCGAGTTGATTCTATTGCAGCTGACTAACAAATTGCTCTTCATCAATTTGAAAAAAGAAAGTCACATGTCACAAACTTTAATTTCCTACTATCTTATAAATACATAACGACCAAACTTAAGTGTCTACTTCCAGTTCTCATAACACAATCTCACTTTATCAGAGAAAATGCAACACAGGGTATTGCCAATGGGTTCAGAGAAAACACCATACAAAATTTCTTATCAACAAAATACCATACTGGGAACCCTAAATACAGCCCCGAAGAATCTCCAGAAAGGGCAGTCGTTGAATTTTCATGGTACCCTGATGATGGACAGAGCTCTTTGATGGCTTTGAATTAAACATTGTGAATTCAAAGCAAGACTAAGTGAGAGATCTATTTTAAGGAAGGTTTTACCGCCATTCCCCCCTTCTGGAATAAACCTCAAATTGTTTCATTATAACTTCTTCGACATCACTGCCACAATTCTAGGTCCAAAAGTTGCATCCGAAAAAAATGTTCATATTCGTTGGACTTCAGGGGATAAACTGGGATTGTGTCACGTTTAATTAAATCCAAATGATATCCTGTGGTACTGGCTATCGAAACAATGATGACCAACTGCTATCTTGAAAATCTCAAAAGCTTGATATGATTTCGTCTAACCTTTGAGATAGAAATGCTTCTGTCGAATGAACTTAAAAAAAAAAAAAGAGTTTGGTTGGGGTGGGGCGGTGAGAGAGTTTTTTTGGATCTCATAAAAATTCAACAAGTTTGCCAGACCTTATAGATATAAAGCCACAATACAGGTGCAACCTGTTTCCTTTCCCTGACTGCACCACAATCGATGCTGGACCGGGTTACCGAACTCACACAGATTAAACCACCTTGCCACAAATTCACCGCTCAGGTTTCACTAAAGTCCTCCACTGCTTTTCATTTCACCTATATACCTCTTTTTCCATCTCTCCCTATCTCTCTCTCTATCTCTATCTCTGTCCCAATTTATATCTTTCCCCCTTGGTGCGCATGATTGGGCATAAATTGCTCCAAAATTCTCGCCTCATCTCGAAAATGACTCGGGAGATTATGTTTTCACTTTTCCGTGGAGAAGAGAGCCCAGGACAGGAGAAGGAGTTGATGAACCTTTCTCTCTTATATACCCTTCTTTAGAGAGAGATGCAATGCTGTACGAACATTGCACTACAAAAATTTGCATATTTGAGGAGAGATTGCTTCGTTTTCATCACATCATTCTCCGCCCCCCCCCCCCCCCACCCACCCCCGCCTCCAGCTCTTATCAATAGGCATAACCATCAATCTCTGTTGTGATTTAGATCTTCATCTGGTCTCCTGTGTTTATTTCAGGCTGTTTACAGATGCGTAATATCTCAATATTTATCACAGCAGCAAAATACAGTGCTTTATTATCCGGGGAATTCATATCTTTTAAGATGCCGGTTAATTACACATCATTACTGTAAAACACAATATTTTCGCAGCATGAAATTTTTGCAAATTGGAGCCCACGGCCTTTTTCGCGGCATGAAATTTTCATGAGTTGCCTCTAACATTTAATGCGTATAGTGTAGACAAGAACTTTCACATGCATTTCAATTTTGCGAATCTTGGCTCTCGCGAAATTCGCGAAATTAAAATGCATGCGAACATTCCTCGTTTTACAGTACCATTCAGTGATTAGGGCCTTCATTACAATAAGTCATTAACTGTAAATCTGTTTCAACTGTACTCAATAACTTTGATGAACCGACTTTCTGTTACATTTATGTATGAAAAAAGAAATACAGAAATAATACTATACCAAGTATATTTCATTCTACATTCCATGCATTGTCAGCTACATTGACATGCCATTGAGAATAAACAGGAAGAAAGGTGAAATGGTTCACACTGTACAAATGCAGTTAATCCTAACTTTAGCCCAGCCGTTTGTATTCACTGCCATGCATGTGTGGAGAAATTTCAAGTGGTTTGAAAAGTACAAAAGTTTCATGACTGGCATCACAGTCTGATGTATCAATTTGACAACACGACAACACAGCAAGCTAAAACAATATAACATCTGTTGATTCTTGTTGTTGTTTTTGTTGCCATCACTGCTGCCACTCTGGCAAGTGGGGAATGGTCAGATTTTTACTGTGTCTTTGACATGGAGTGCTCACTGTGGCTGCAAATTCAATTAATCCACTTCTCTCAGCTACTGTAAAACGAGGAATTTTCGTGTGCACTTTAATTTCGCGAATTTCGCGAGCGCCAAGATTCGCGAAATTAAAATGCACGCGAAAGTCCTTGTTTACACTATATGCATTGAACGCCAGTGGCACTTCGCGAAAATTTCATGCCACGAAAAAGGCTGTCGGTTCCAATTCGCTAAAAATTCGTGCCGCGAATATATCATGTTTTACAGTAACTAGTACTTATATTTACCTAAAAGCTTGTACTGTAGCTCTCTCTCTCTCCTGGACGTGCAGGCATAAGATTGTTGAGCAACATCTAAGAATGCAACATGGTAGCTTAATAAACAAAGATAAGAATCTCTAATGCAAACAGCTTAAGTCCATTTACAGGTAAATACCCAGATCACTTTCTGCTATTGATACCGGCTTCTCCTCACTGTTTGACTTGGCCAACTCAGGATTCAAGGTTGAAAGAACCACATGGCTAAGGACCCTCAAGGTAAGACCTTAATCCTTATAGCACCAAACAGAATCATAAAGCCATAAAGCTAGTGCTAGACTAATGTATCCGTCTTCCTTCAAGGCTATAGATGTAACACAAGTTTTTGTGGCTTACTAATCCATTGCAAGTTACGAAATAAATGGAACATGGCACTCAGGTGTATGCCTGTGTATCTCAGTATATCTATGGACAGATATAAGTAGCTAGAGAGAGCAAGAGAAAATATGAATATGGGTGTGTAGGTAAGGTCACATTGTGTATCACTAATCTGATCTGACACAGTACAGTACTTATCAACCCGTTGAAGACTGGCCCCGAGTATTCTTGGGCTGGGGTAAATGGCAAATGCATGTTATGGGAAAATCAGTCAGTCATCAGTGGGTTAATGACTGGTTTTTACTTCCACACATTGCAATGATGTATAACCCTTTGAAAGCAGAGATCAGGTGCTACAACTTTGCTTTACAACATTTCTGTACGGGCAACGAGAAGATTCAAGCCTGGGATAATGCAAACTTCAACTTGGCTGAACATTTCCTGCTGACCAGCCATATCAATTTGGAATCCATAGAAATTAAACTGGCTACAGGGCAATACAAAATATATTTCTCCTGCCTACCATGTACCCAATTCTAGATTCGTTTGATTCACTTGCACAATAGTCCCATACTTTGAGCAGGCAAGTGGCCAGTCATAGTACTTGTCCAACAGTGAGTTTTAGTGGCCCTGGACAAGCAGGCCAGGCTAGCACAGACCAATAGCACTAGACTGGAGCCTGGCAGTCTTGGGTTTCAGCACATGGTGAGAAATGGGTTTATGGGCTATTAAAAGCGATGGTGGGTTTTGACATGTCTCCATCAAAAGGGAAGATTCCACAACATTCAACCCCACGACCCACACCAACATCTTAAAACAAGGGAAGGAGATCTCAACATTTCATGCAGAAAGTTGACGGAGGCTTGACACCACAAGGATATTCAAGGATAGCTTCATTTCTAACTTTTGTTTTAGAAATCAGCAAAGGCATCCTGATGAAAACATTGCAACGTAATTCTGAAACCACGCGTAATTGTTATTACACATATTATCATTATCATTACTTTATTTGGCATGAATGGGCACTGACACACATAATGCATGGCAACAGCCAAATACATGAATATATCATTGTACATAAACTTGGAGTCATAAGTAAACTGTCATGGTTTTGTTACAGTTGGGACGGCTTATACATGACGGCACTAACAGCCTTGAAGAAAGAGCATTGAAAACTGAGTGTATGATCAAAACACACCAGCTTCAAATTAATTTCAAATCTGTCATCCGTGATTCCTTTTCTTTTTTTTCTCTAATATAATGTCAGTCAAGTGAAAGTGCAAAGGTAGAGGAAAGTAAGAGAAAAACCAGGAATATTATGGTTTGTTTTTTTAAAGCAAGAACATTGCTGCAACCATGTGAAACAAGAAACAACAAATATGTTGTTTGGACTGCTCTTTTTGAGGAAGCGTCGGTTTGAATACTTCCAAACGAAGTGAAGACAAATCCACTTTGCACGCAGAAAATGTAGTGAGTGGGCTCGCCCATAAAACCAAAGACAAAAAAGGAAAGAGGAGAGAGAGGGAAAAAATCAATACGCAGAGTAAATATTTCACGCAACAGCCCATTTCCACTAATCTACACCCTTTCCGAGCTACAGCAGCATCTCACGTCCTGCCATAATGGATGGAGAGAAAAAGAAAGGAAAAGTGAGAGAGGAAAGAGAGATAAAAAAGAAGAAGAAGAAGAGAGAGAGAGGAAGAGATACATAGAAAGAACAAGATGGGAAACAGAGAAAGGTCCACATGCACAAATACAAAATCAATTCACAACATTTCCATTTTCATATCTGGTTACCATCCCCGTGATGGATGGTATGTACACTGCCGCATGCATAATGCAAGCTGCATGCAGAATCACACGGCAAATGCAGCGGAATGACCAAAATCAACAGCGGGGATCTGTTCGTACACCACCAAAGGGGGAAAAAAACAACAACTTTCAAAGAGCATGAAAAAAGGAGAAAATTATCCCCCTCAAGAATAAATTTATGGAAAGACGAGCTTTGGCAATTTCAGACGAGGATTTTAGAGATTTGTGCATTTCCTGTGAAGAAAACAAATTGTTTCACTATTTTTACCACAAAAAATAGGCATCTTATGGTTTCCCTGTCATGATTAAAATGGGGTGAATAAACCACAGTGAACCTTATTTTGAAATAATCCATCCAACAAATGAAACAAAATACTAAAAATTCAAAGATGTGCAGCAGCTCCTGTAAATAGCTTGACAAGAAATATTTACCTATAGATCAACAGCCAAAACCAACACTTAGTCACGTTCTGCCTTATTGACACTCTCCTTAGAAAGCTATTATTAAAATCTCTCCAAAATCTGTGTTTTTACGATATATATAGCTCTCTAAATGAAACCGCACGTATTCCATTCTACTGATGTTGCCTTCATTAGATGAAGGGTATTATCCCAATATTCCAACCCCTCAGATTCTCTTTTCTTCTTTTATGGTGTTTGTCGACTACATTTGATTATATCTGTCAATCTTGTTGTTGTTTTTTCAGTTATTTTGTGTGTTTCAAACGATTTCAGTTGGCCATCCCTTCCACTTTGCCTTAAGGTCCTGTATCTCCTCAGCAAGCATCACAAAATTTTGCATGGTTGAAGTTGAAGAATCCTGTCTTTCAACATTATTTATGAAATATTCACATAATTTTGAAGAAAAGAAATGACAAACTAATCTCATGTCACTGTAAGAATATGCTCCTTTTTTTTGTACAGAAAATTATGGTTGGATTTTTTTTTTTTTTTTTGGGGGGGGGGGGCATCAGAATAAATCTATTGGAAATCTAAAGCACAGTTTCCCCCTCAATCATAAAGAAGATTCCATTTGTATTATTCTTAGGAAAGGTTTGCATTACCTTCCCCTACAATGCCAGCTTAATAAAGGAATCTAATTTCCAGGGTTGCAAATGGGACACACATTGTCAAACTTTAAACACAATTTCTCAGACTAATATGTGTAGTATATCTATTCATTCTGCTTTCATGTCATTTTAAAACTGTATTGTGTAGTTGGCATTACCCTCTCTATTAATAGGAAAGAATACTAAATCTGTTCAGGCTAAGAAGACAAAAATGATAACAGAGATTCCTTTCTCTTAAAATGATGATAAAAATAGTACATTCTACATCCAATATTTGTGTGAAAAAAGGAAATTGTTAAAAAGCTCCAAATCATGATAATATTTGAAAGCATTGACACACATCATGCACTGAAATCTCACAACTGTTCGGTACTGGTGTGGTACATACCATACGTCGTCCTCTTTAAGATATATAAGAAAGCAATATCAGCAGAAACCTACAATGTAAGTCGGTATGTGAGTACTGTATGTTAGCAAGCAGATGAATGAATGAATTGGTAAAAAGAAATAGATAAATGAATATAATACAAATACATAGTAAACTAATGACTAGATAAACAAAAAAATACAAATAAGTAAGTGAAAAGAGACATGCATACATACAGATACTGTATACCCCATACATTTTATTAGCGAGTCTAAATTTTCGCGAATCAGGAATTCCCAACGATTTCGCGAGTGGTTAAATTCGCGATTGTGGAGTACTGAACTGAACGGAGACATGTATACGTGTGCATCACATGAATCATATCCGGATCAGAGTCATTATTTTTGCATCTTTAATTTCGCATATAGCACCTGACTTGCGAAATTCGCGAAAATAAAAACCTCGCGAAATATTCGGCGTATACAGTTCACTGGCATGATAACCACTGTTAGTGAATTACACGCAGAGTCATGGAAAATGACACATTTTAGTTTTTCTCTACTTTTTCTTATTTTTTTAGACAGCTGGTAAATTTCTGGAAATGTATCATATGATATAAACTTCAGACCTCATTTGGTTAATGGGGTACTGTTCACAATCTTGGAAATCATGACATAAATGGGCATTAACTGCACACATAGCAATATGCACTGCTATTTTTCTGCCTATATAGCAATCACTAGCTTGGCAAAGTTCTTATCTCTCTGCACATAATATGCGGCTGTGACAAATCTCAATTTTTGTCAAATGTGAACTCTGATATTCCAAATCTTGCTAACTACATGGCCAACTGCAAGGAGACTTCTACCACACTGCACATCTAATTTTACTCTTGATATATCATCCAGTCAACTTGAACATAGGGTGTGTAATTGCGTTCTAATGACCACCGTCTTGAAAAGCGATGGACTCCTTTCGAGGAAATAGCGCAAACACTGTCACACAGCATGCACAGAGGGAACGGGACGGAGCTGTTTCATGCACGCATCACAATGATTGAAACATCATGGTGTCAAACATGGGATGGGACTTCTGTATGGAGTATTATCAGAAGGTGACAGACACCGCACACATCACTGCACAATTTGATTAGCGACAGACTTCGGGAGTACCGACTGAGGGAAGTCTCCCACATCAGACCCTGTGACCACCTGAAGTTGTCGCCACATCAAATTGCAACATTGCAACGCAGTAACCCTCTCACCCATGTGCTCCAGGTACTTAAAAAAAAACAACAACAACATGAGTGAACATCCATCAGGAGTTTGGCTACAGGGCGGTTGGAGTATTGTAGTATATCAATTTCTCACAATGCTCAAACTGTCTTGCAGTTGCCTTGGGTAAAAGCACATTGCTAGATCTATCTCATCAAAATTATTTTCTGCACTGTCGACTAAATGTTTTAATGTCTTTATATGATACATGTAAGTGAGCATCCCGACCTGTTAGAACTGGAGCAATTGATTGCACTGCCCTCCAAGATTTGCCTGATGCTGTCAGAACAATGTGTTATTACCACTTTGATGCCAACTGACTCCTGGCGATACCGTTTCCTGTATTCTCATTGGTACAGCAGACGTGTCACTTCTGTACCTAGAGATATCGTACATGAACTCCTAGGATTCGGGGTCTGATGCAGGCAGACTACACATAGCGCAATTACTCAATACAAATTACCAATCCTCTAGGGTTCCTAATTGAAGATACTTTGCACAATTATTTGACGATATACAGCATAGTTGGCCTCGGCATCTAGACCATTGTGTATGGATTGTATTGATGAGGTTTCCACGCCGACAGACATCATCAATAGCATCAACAAGGTAAAAACGGATGCCAAGTCTCCACGCGTAACTTGGCGACAACAACACTGTCAGCCTGGATAAAGTGTTTCGAATCGGTGGTAAAGTAGGTTCTTAATGCATTCTTGGCATTTGAAGAATATTCATTGAAAGCATGTTTTTCAAATCATTACAGGCATATGGACAACATTGCCTTTATTGAACAAAAATGACAAAATGACAACCTTTTGATACTTACGTGTATGTGAGGCAGGCATTGAAAACAAGCATTTTATCTTCGACTCTGATCTAATTCTAGAGTCCAGGGATTGTGTTAGAATTCCATAATCCTAGTGACATTAGATTTATTTTACATCGGAATTACATGACTATAAAGATTTACACACAACTTGTAATACTGTAACAATACTTTTTTTTTATTGTGAATATTTTAACGAGATTACATTTTGTCATTTGAGTTAAAGAGAACCAGGCACTTTTGGATGTATCTGTGCTTACTGCTGTAAGCTGTAAGTGACTTAAATTGCATTCATGGATTTATATTGTGACTCTGATGAATATAATGATAGTGATAACAAGATAAAAACAGTAATGATAACAGCAATTAAAGTACACCCAAAAAAAAAAAAAAACAAACGTATACCGTATATGTCATCAACCCTAGCAAAAGTAATGGTTACAATGATCATGAACATGTTCTGGAGTTCAATTTTGATATTATTGAAATATGGACATCAAATTAATTTAAAGCAGAAAAAAAAATTGCAGATAATTATGTGATTATCTGCAATTAAAAACATAACTTCAGTAAAAAGAATAGGAAAAGGTGATAGCTGAAGGACTATTCTTAAAGCACTCGTGCATTGGGTATTTTGATGCTGATTCTGATTCTGATTTTATTTCTGAATTTCTTTTTCATACATAAGTGAAGTACAAAGTCAATGGAACAAACAAATTGAGCACAGTATAAATTGAATCTGACAATTAAAGGACAAGTTCACCTTCATAAACATAAGGATTGAGAGAATGCAACAATGTTAGTAGAACACATCAGTGAAAGTTTGAGGAAAATTGGACAATCGATGCAAAAGTTATGAATTTTTAAAATTTTTGTGTTGGAACCGCTGGATGAGGAGACTACTACAGCTTGTGAGTCATATGCGTACAACAGTATAAAGAAAATATAAAGAAAATTCAACATATTTTCACTTTTTTCACATAATAAAAGAGCACTTGACTTGGCTCTTTCTACAGGCAGGGGGAATAATATTACCCATAACATTTGTCGGTAACGAGTCGGGGGAATGTGAACTTTTTTCATAAGATGAAATTTTGTGAAATTCTCTTTATATTTTCCTTATATTGTTGTACGCATGTGACATCTAAGTTATTCACACACTGCAGTAGTCTTCTCATCCAGCGGTTACTGCACAAAAACTTCAAAAATTCATAACTTTTGAACGGATTGTCCGATTTTCCTCAAACTTTCAATGATGTGTTCTACTAATATTGCTACATTCTCTCAATCCTTATGTTTATGAAGGTGAACTTGTCCTTTAAAGTAAATAAATGATTAATTCAAATATTCAATTTTTTCCCCTGATACGATTCAAAATGAAAATAAACTATTTTGTGCATACATTTATGCAAACATAAGTTACAGTATATCTCTTGCTCAAAGACATATTAGGGAATTCCTGATGAACAGACATTCAGGAGACCATCGTCATAAGCAAGCGCTTGACAAGGACAATGGCCTCAGAAATGATTGTCTAAACAATACAACATTGTAAGAATATAAGTCACCACTCACTGAGTGGCGATAAGGAGAAAGGGAGGGAAGAACGAGGGGAAAAAGTGCAGCAGTGCATTGTGCATTGCGCAAGATGTGAGGTGTTTGCGTGGAAATGAGTTGTGAATTTGATGTGTTAATGCTCATGTTTGTTGTGTATACATGGTATATACGATCAGTTTGGAGCCCTTATTTTAACTACGGAAGTGATTAAAAAAATAAAACAGATGAATAGCAACATGCTCTAACATTCAGATAAATATTGAGTTAATAACATATCTTTAAGCTGCGTTTTAAATAAATGAATAGATCTACATTGTTTAAGGTCAACGGGTAAAGAATTCCAAACATCAGGGCCATGATGTTTTAAGGATTTTTGTGCTAAAACAATTCTTGGGTTTTTAAGATGATAATCAGATGAACGGCGAGTTGGGTAAGAATGAATATTGAAATAAGGAATTAGGAAATCATTGAACACTGAGGGAAGTTGGTTGAATGTGTATTTGTGCATAAAAATTGCCGTTTGAAAAGTATGAATGCTGGCTAACAGATGAATTGTGCAAGTTTCACAGCTAAAGTTGCTATTTCTCATAACATTTAAAAGTGTTGAATTATATTTTCCAAGATCTGCAAAAAGGTGTTGATAACAGAGACACAATAGTCTTAGATCTGATAGAACCTCAAGAATCACCAAGCACTGTATCTTACAGTCATCTGCACTACTAACATAGCTGGTATAATATGATACCCTGTGAGAACTGAAACATCACTGTAGTCAGGAGTGTTGAAGCTTTGAGTGTGACTTGCTGAAAGGCCTTAACTCTTTATGGAATCTTTCATAAATGCCCACATTTTCTCTCTTCCTCCTTTTCAGGTTACCTTGCACTGTAATTGTCATTTCTATCAAAATGCAGTGCACAGTATCATATCTGCCAAATTTCTGCAAACTAGTACCTCTAAGGGGGTGTTGCAAGAAAGTCGAGTTGTGATTAATTGCAAAAATCTATCGCAACTTTGCAATAGATTTTAGTGAGTTGCAATCAATTGCAAGTTTCTTGCAACACCCCCTAAGTCAGGCAACTACAAATGATAAAAGTTGTAGTGTTTTCAGGCCTTTATTTGAATTCAGTATCTGTGAATCATACTAAGTATCAAAGATAAGGTTTGGTGTACATTTTAGTACTGGGCTGCTTCAATGGCCTTTGTACAGAAATTAAAGGCAAAGATATGGACCCTCATTTATAAACACAGATACTCTCACTTAAATGGACACAAACTCACACTCTAACATGCACACACACTTTTCAAATGATTTTTTTTTTCATGCAAATTTCCTTCAATATCACAATTGTTTTCACAATAAAACAAATGGTTTTGTGCAAATCCATACAAACAAACTAAAATTTATAAAGACATATCTATATTCAAGACTATACCAAAATCTATAAAGTAAGTATGTATTGAACAGTGTTTCAATACATACAGCATTTAAATAAACAAGTCTTACACATACATACACACACATACACACAGAGAGAGAGAGAGAGAGAGAGAGAGACACACACACACACACACACACACTCAAACAAACATACACACACACACACAAAAGAAACACAAATTGGCACATTCTATCAAGGACAGCCAAATTATGATAAATGCACCATGTATTCTCCAGCCATACCGGCTGCCTTCACAAGGACAATACAAACTTGCTTTCTCTATGACATATGGACAAATTCAAAGGGGAAAAACTGCATGTAAAGATCACCCCAAAGCCCCAACAAGTGGTCATGCACAGTAGAAAGGCAAAGACAGAGAAAGGAAGTAAGGGATACAGAGGAAGAGAAAGACAAAATCCTTTTATCCAGGAAAGCCACGATCCACAGATAAATTATGTACAGTGCAGTGAGAATCGGACTACATTACCCCTTCTTTTGTGCCCTCGCATTTTGCAGGTCTATATACCAGACCTTGGTTTTTTGCTAGCATCGCTGATGGAAGCAAAGCAGAGGAAATTGTAAAAGTGAATATACATATCGTCTCACACAATCACAGAGCATGAAATAGCCCTCACATATAAATGTAAAGATTTCTTCACACTAATGGCTCTCTGTAGCCTCCAATATACTGATGAAGCAGACACGCTGTTCCGTGCATAGTTTGTATAATGATTTATTGAAAATGTATTTTATAGTACCATTTCTCCATCCCATTGTCTTCCTATCTATGATTACCTCTGCCAAGGAGATTAATATGTTTTTGCCGGTGTTGGTTTGTCTGTCTGTCTGTCTGTCTGTCTGTCTGTCTGTTTGTGAAATAACTCAAAAAGTTGTGAACAGATTTAGATGAAACTCTACAGGAAAAGCTGGATACGACACGAGGGAAATATGATTAAATTTTTATAGTGATCTCACGATTTCTATGAATTTTTGAAGGCTTTTCTATCTTTTGGCACATAGAGTCAGTTGACTTGGATATCAAGCTGTGCGACTTTGGGGTTTGCATATATGCACTACAGTGCATGCTCTGCTAATAGCAGAGAAGCCGATGAGGTAAGGCTCCTTTTTCATGGGAAAATTGGGCAAAACTTCAGCATGCATGAATGGGTGGAAATGAATTGCTTGGCAGAGGTCTGCGCTCTCCGAGTACTTTTGCAGTTGTAAATATCTTCTTCAATTATTCAAAACAGAGTAGTTTACTCAGGAATCTCTGCCACCCCCCCCCCCCCACACACACACACACACTTTTTGTTTTATTTAATTATAAAGTTTATCTACTCAAGATATGAACTTACCAAGTCTTTTTTTCTTTTTTTTTTTTTTTGCAAATCAGGACTTCCTGACAATTTTACAAGTGGTTAAATTTGTGATCGTGGAGTGCAGTACTGAAAGGAGAAATGTATGCATGCACATTCATGTCAGAATTAGAGTTCATATTTTTGCATGTTTTTAAATTCGTGAAGAGCACCCAACTTGTGACATTCACAAAAATAAAAACCTTGCAAAATATTCAATATGTAACAGTAACTGCATAATTAAATTTTGCAATCTTTCGCTGTTATGATTTTTTTCATGTAAAGTTTCATCCTAATATTTTGTTGATTTGTATAAAAACAGGGAAAAATGTGAAGTAGATCAGTGAAAATCAGACACCCACACCCACACACACACACACACACCAATATATGAATTGTTAAAGGTTAGAGAATAAGACAATTTGGCAACTCTGTGTGAGAAAGATGTCGATCAGCTCTTCATACAGTTTTCTACACAAAAATTCACTGACTTTAATTTTTCCCGCAAGAAAACTTTTCCTCACACCTATTCTTGGCACAAAATTACAGTAATGTGTTCGCATGTCCTCCTCTGGGGATATGTTCTGTCTGAGCCAAATTATGTATATGATAAAAATGAAAAATACACGATGAGAAATTTCTCGAACATAAGAAATGGAGAGCTGCTCAGACCAAGATCACACAGAGTTGCCAAATTGTCTAACTCTCAAACTTTCACAATTTAAAACTCTTTATGTGTTTTATATTTTCTTTTCTAAATTTTCCACTATCTTCTTCTCTGAGTTTCTGTTTCAAAACAAAGCAACATAAAATCAGGACGGATTTTCCCTTTCAAAACAATTTTGATCTGTTATACCTATTTTTGCACATGGTGCATATTATTGCAATTTATATCTAAGTATTTCAAGTATTTGATCAAATCACTTGCTAAAATACAGGCTACATCAAGGTAAAGCTCATTTCAAAATAATTTTGGCACATTGACAGGCATGCACGGAATCCCACAAGATGTTATCATTTATCAACTTGCGTGCAAATGCGTGGGCTTCTGGTTACTTGCACATTATCAGAGCTCTAAATATAGGGTTCTGATTTCATTCGATGACGCATGGATCACATAGTGCTTCATCTGGTGCTTCAATGCACTTCCGTAGTCGCACGCAGATAAAATCATGGCATCTTTGCTGCCATAGTCAAATGGAAGACAAATTGCACAGCGTAATTTGCCTTCTTCACAGCTTGGAAAAAACAACAGGAAGTTGCACTGATGCATGGGACAGTCCATCTTATAACAACTTTTGTGACATCAGTTGGTATGAAGGTCTACCAGGCATCTAACCTTAGCTTGGACACTGGCAAAAGCTGGTACAAAGTTTTAAGCTACTTGGGAAATCTTAAGTACGGGATTAGTTCAGCTGAAGCTTACTGATGCAAGTTCTCTTTGACCAGTCTACCCCAAGGTGCTACTTTTAGCAGAGTTGCCATGGTGACCTCCAATAATTGGCCACTCACAATGAATCACTACAATTAAACAGAAATAGCTCTGTTGAAGGTCTAACTATAAGATTGCAAACATGCAATATCATTTTGTAAACCATGCCAAAGTATGATTTCTGCATTAAATTTCTGCACATTACTTTTTTAAAGAAAATGAAGAATAATGCTGATTTGCATATTAAGTAAAAAATGCTGTAGAGTAACCTATGAATAAAAAGGAATAACACAAAGACAGGGATAAAATAGATGACACTATCTGTGATTCCAATGTGTTTCAGAATTAGCAGTATGGCATTATACCTATGGCATTATACCTAAGTCATTAACTCTCCCTACAAAAAACTTGACAAGGAGCTGCATTTCTTGTGGCCTGTGATAACATACAATGATGATATGAATCCTTATCAAATGATTGGCTAAAATCTATCACAAGACCAGTCTTTCATTTTACCTCAATGTCCAACTGTACTTTTCACTGGGATTAGTATACTAATGACTGGTACTAACGACTGCATGTCTGTACTCATCTGCATTGCCTGTGTACATCACAAACACCTTGCAATTGTTTGTGCGTGCTGTTCAGTTAACATGGAGCTAATGCTGGCCTGGGAATCTTACAAAAAAAGTGGCTGCTATGGGATTTAAATCATTTCATCAGTTTATAAAACAAATAATGAACATTACTTGGTGGGGCATTAGTAAAATCATTCATCCTCCATGATTTTTTGAATAGTCCAAAGCACACTCAGCTTTGCCTCATGTGTTTTCAAAATGTGATTCAAACCAAGTTTACTTAATACTGGTCTCACTGACATAGTAGGGGTATTTCGTGCTCCTGGCTGATCCAACATCAACCATCCTTGCTAATTTGTGCGATCACATAAAAACACTTTGTACAGGTACTCCTCTTTCCTTTTCTCTTATCTTTCTTCTCTTGTCAAGGAAATGGAAAAAAGGGGATAGAACTGCGTCTACCACCATGGTCACACTTAATGCTTACTGCAGTTGGATGGAATATCAATAAAAAAAAACAAGAATCACGTTCAGCGATCTTTCATGCAGCGCAAAGCCGAACAGAGCTCTGTCATCAATGAAACATCAGACTGCTCTGTCACTTGACAGGCTGTAACCAGTCATGGCATGGACATGTGTGTATACCAAAACGATAAGGGCAATTCCGCAGTTAGGTGGACATGACATGGATAAAAGAAATGTGCCTCTTTATCTTACTCCGTGATTTAGGCATCAACTAATGCCATGGATGTTCATCAATCATTAAGGTCTTTCAAATTCAGTAGATTTTATTTTTCGTATTTATTGATTTTGCGAGATCTAAAACCATCATCTAAAATGTACATGTGGGACTGGGGATGCTGAAATTCACTTAAATGCAAATTACAGTGGGTTCCTTTGAAATTTTTTCCTCAAAGCTTTGCTAAAGGGTAAAAGATGAATACATTTAAATACTCCAGAAGTCACGTGACATTTTGTCAATTACAAAAGGGTGAAATGACCTGCGGAATTACTCCGGACAAATGTAACGTTACTAACCGTAACGTTACTAACCATGCTTTTGGGGGTCTAACTAAAAAATTATCGCTGGAACTGCTAAAAAAATTTGCATGAACATTTGCCATGATGCAATAATTGAAATTAATGCAATACTTTGTTTGAAGTAACTTGAATTTTTGCACACTTTTTGTTACAAGACATTGATTTTTTTGTCATGTCCTTTTTTCGTAACGTTACTAACCAGCCCTTTAAGTTGCCATAGCAATTCTAATATTTCTTGGATTATATTCATTCTTTTCTGTATCATAAACATGGGAAGGATGAATATGTTTTTGACATGATTTTGACTTGAAATGAATAAATGGTAATTTTGTAGTAAAAACAAATATCTAAATTTGTTCAAATGTAACGTTACTAACCGCGGAATTGCCCATAAACAATTTTCAGTTTGTGACAGCGAGGCGTGACATGTGAAATAAACACAGCACTGGGGGTCTATTTACATGTGCGGCCAGACGTCAATGGACGCTACAGCTGTACGTCGCCAGTCCATTCATTACCTGCATCCGGACAGTCGTCTCTGAGCGGTAGGGAGATGGATGAACAAGAGGACAAAGTCGTAAAAATCGCATGTGATGGTAGTGGCCATCATTCAGAACTCATCTGGAGGCAGGGCGGGTGGGGGGAGGTTAGATGAGGAGTTGTCTGACACAAAATTGCATCCGTTACCTGCCAAATGATGTTCACACAGAGAAATACAAACCCACATGTTTTAGAATGCAGGCTAGTATCAACACACACACACACACACACACACACACACACACACAAATAATAAACATCTTAAAATTGTTGGAGTCAAGGAAGCCTTCTGCACATTTCAAATTCAAAGAATTGAATACACATGCGTATTCACAAAACCTTTTCATTTTCCAACAGAGCAGCATTTTGACAGGCACCTTCATACCGATGTGGTGATGTTATTTGCAAGGTAAAGGGAAGGTTACTTTGAAGTCAAGATTGAGCCCAAACTCAATGGTCCATGTAATGCATGGCAGCTGTCCAATCCTGTCCTAATCTTTATCTTCATTCTTCTGGCTAGATATCTTTCATCTTTGTGCTTGATTAACCCCCCCCCCCCCAAAAAAAAAAAAAAATACTCCCATATACACTTACAATTGTTTCTCGAAGGAAGGATTTTGTCTTCTTTTCATATCTTTGTTGTAAATCCTCTGTTGCCAAGCAACAGAGGATACCACTGGGTTTGAAGACTCACCTGACTTAATAGATATATTTGAGAATCCCCATAACAAATTGTGTACAGCTTTGTCACTGATTTCTACGAAAGTACCAACGGTACACAAACAGCCGAAGAATCTTGACTGCAGTCGACCGTTACCAAAAGCGTACGCTTCTATGGACATATATTCGTTGACACATGGCTGAAAAGCACTATATGGATGATTTAGGAATGTACTATATACGCCATATATTTCGCGAGTCTAAATTTTCACGAATCTGGAATTCCTGACGATTTCGCGAGTGGTTAAATTCGCGATTGTGGAGTCCTGTACTGAACAGAGAAATGTACGTGTGCATGTACGTAACATTAACGTCGGGAATCAGAGTCAATATTTTCACATGTCTTTAATTTCGCGAATAGCACCCGACTCATGAAATTTGCGAAAATAAAAACCTCGCGAAATATTCGGTGTATACAGTACCTCAGTGGGCAGAGAATGAAGATCAATTAAAAAATTGGACCACCCATTTTCCCCACACTATCTGGTCTTTCATACATTGCAGAAAACATCCATCTGTCTGCCATACTGTCACATACAGGAAGTCAAAAGGCCTGATGAAGTGACCATCATGTGACAGGGACTCCAACTCTCCCGCCGAAAGCCCATTTTTGCAAAATCTCCCGCTTGAGATTTAATTTCTCCTGCCCTGGCTCTGTGCCTCTCGCTTGAAATGATTTCTTACTCTGTGTCATCGTATGTTGAAAAATAAGCCTTAGATAGCACGAGAGAGCATCTAGAACCCTAGAGCTTTCAGGGCCCCAAAGCGGGCCCTGGACCCCGGCCGCAAGGAACTTCGCACTTCGCTCACATCAAGTCGGAGTCTTGCTAGGAGTTTCAGGCGGGAGAATCTCCAAATGAGAAGGTGCTTGAGGTTGGAGTCTCTGATGTGATAGAGAGCAAAAGTCCACTCAGACCTCTGAAGATGGTTCTCTTCAGCGCAGTGTGTACTGCAATGTACCTGTGACTAAAGACCACCAGTCCACTATGGTCTTTCTTTTTCAATTCTAGTTCCTTCTTGCTGTCCTCTACAGTCAAGCAAGCTATTTAAACATGACATCTCTTTTATGACACAAAATAGATACAGAAAGTCATGTCACCCAAATCAATGTCCTCCAGTAAAACTGGCTACCATGACAACCATATCACCTAAGTGATGACATCACTTAAGTACTCTTGATCGCATCCCCCATCCCATCCCCCCCCCATAAAAAAACAACTATAAAACTGCAATCTAATCATAAGACACCACTCTTCAATGAGTTCAAGCCACATCAAGCATGCAATCCAGGTGGATGAAAGGGGATGATGAGATCCCCTTAGAATATGAGTGAAAATGATAGTTATGGCTCTACATTTCACACATGACTATGAGCGTGTATAACAGGGGACATCTGTTTGGGTTTGAGTGTATACTTTTCTCTTGATGACCTTTGGCTAAAAATGGCTATATTTTGTGTAAGATTTTCCCTATTGCTGGACAGCACATACAACATGGAAAGTTAATCATTTGCAGGGAAATCATTAGATGCTCTACATCAGGGCTGTGCACTAACTTATTTTTTCTACTGGTCCGACCTGCCTGTCAGACCAGTAGGTACCCAGTTTTTCAATTTTTCACTGGTCCATTCTTGAAAAAGTTACTGGTCCTACAGTGATTTTATCTGATTCTGGACCGTTGGACCAGCGTCAGTATGCAGCATTGCTCTAGTAGACTCTTATCAAGCATGCTTAGGATTTAAAAACAAAACAAAACAAAACAAAACAAAACATGAATCACTTTTATGAAGTCAACATTCATGATTTCATGCAATCAAAAGAAACCTACATGATGCATTACTTGAAAAAAAAAAAATTAGCAGCATAGATGTACTATCTATACTTAATACACCAGCCTAGACAGTATAAAGTGACATTAAAATCATTTTCATAAGGTATTTGTATAAGGCAACATGTGTGATTCTGTATCAAATGAATAAGGCCTGTTTAAATCTTGCTATGATATGAAATGCACCATGATCTTGTTGAATGCATGCTATAGCAGGTTGATAAATAATGTAAAAATCCTATTTACTCTTTAAGAAACAGGTGATTTTTTCTGATATTTTTACATTAAATATTAATGCCAAGAGAGAAATTATTCTTAAACGTGTCACTAGCTTTTTTATCCCTCTTTTCACAAAATAATGTACTCAATAAGGGCTACAGTTGTGCCATGTAGGCCCTCAATTACACACACACATACCCATAAACAAACAAACATGCACACACCCATGAAATCTATATTCAGTGCCTTTTGATTTTAAAACCTCTTTGATTATGAGGAGCTTCCAAACACACCCTCCCCCCCCCCCCCACACACACAATGTCATACCCATATACAAACAAGCAAGCACACATTTATCTATTTTCAGCACCTTTGAATGTTTCTACCTAGATAAATGGTCCTATATAAATGCTGCTCCATCATCATCATCATCTAATATCCAATACAAAGCCGAAGCTGATTTGGTAAAGCCTTCTCAGATGATTTTTTTTTTCAAAACTCACAATTCAAACATTGTTCAGCAGATAAAGGCAAGAAAGTGGATTTACATATCTGTGGAATAACATGCTACTATACATATAGAATTCAGCTCCGAAAGTTTGGACTCAGTTGTTCAATCCACTTAACTATAGTATAAATACATGAATAATGTTTTAGGTGTTCACACATACCATGTGTGTATGATCCTGTACTTGACGGACAGATCTGGATAAAAGGACCGATGTGAATGCACTCAAAACCTCTGTATGGAGATGACTTTGGACACTCTCGGGAGTCGGTTACTTCACACTTCACTCTCCCCCAATGCTGCCAGCGCACGACCAACACGGTTCACCGCCAAGTTTCTTCTTCTTCGTAGGGACACTGAGACGGGAGACAGAATGTTAAGGAGAGCAAAATAGAAAATTAGAGACAGGGAGACCAACCCGCCACCAAAAAAAAAAAAAAAAAAAAATCTGAACTCACTTTAACGAGATAAGATATTCTCAGCGCATCCAGGGATTTATCTCACCGGTGGCATAGACGGTGGTGCCTCGTCCGAACGATGTTACGTGGCCAATTGTGCCCAAACCAGCATTCGCCCACAGGCAGGGGACACTTTACGGCAAGGCATGAATAATGGGAGAGTCGGGATCGGAGACAGAAGACAGGGAGAGTGGGTGGGGGGGGGGGGGGGGGGACAGTGCCACATGACATGCACACACACAATTATAAAAGAAAGAAAAACCCTCTGATTTCAATATGCAAAGAGCACCGCAAAGGGGCTACTCCACATGGGAACAACAGCTTATTAGATAGGAGGGACTAAGAGATGCAGCATGTCAATTCCTACACCTTTGTGGCACAATTCAATCACTCACCTTCCCAAATTATGATGAGGGAAAGGAAATCACTCACTGCATTGTTTCAGATATTGAGTGAGTGCTCTGCTGTGTGAAGCCATTTGTCCTCAGAGGTGCTTGGTACGAGAAACACATGTCAGAAAACGAAGACTACTCATGATTTTCTTTCTTTTTATGAAAAAAAAAAACAATGCCCTGAGTACACAAAAGCACAAAGGTTCAAAAACTGCGTAACATAAACTGCATGTTCAATCCAAAGCCAATAAATCTATCAAAAATTCATTAAAAAAGAGACATATGAAGACACATCGTGCATGCTAATTGCAGAGCTCTGTTCTGACACATTGTTAAATTACGTACATGCAGCACACTTTTCTGTGACCCAACCTATGATACTGACTAGCCCTTACAGTAATTGCATGGACATTCTTTATTGATATTGATGATGGCAGCACAGAAAAATCCATTATGCTGATTACTGACCATGCCATGGTTACTATCATGACTTATTACTATGTGTATCTAGCTCTGACATCAACAGTACGTTTGTAGGATGCAATAATCTTTCAAAATCTAATTTCACTATCATGTCACAATAGGGGATTATTCCATAATGATAATAATGGAAGTGCCTACGTGGTTTTGAGGCCTAATTCTTTTTAAGACTGTATTTGCATAATTGTGCTTCATACTGTACATGTATGTCAAATTCCAGTTGCAAAATCAAATCACTTATTTTGGAGAACTACCCTCTTTAAATATTTAGTATCTGTAAATACTTGAAATTTCTGTTAGATAACGAGATGGAATTCTGGATGTACTTGTAACAGCATTTTGAAATTGTTTAAAATACATGTAATCATAGTACTATTTTGCTGAACTCTTCTAAAAGCATTAGAGGTACAGCTTTATGTGCTTATGCATGTTGTACGACACATCTCTCTATCATACACTTTCCTTACCAAACAGGGAGCTCCCAAAATAAAAGACAACAACACCAATGTCTACAAACTGGCAGTCATGGAAACTCTCCAGCAAATTGGCACCTTTGTCAAGCGTAGCATATGTACAAACAGACAGGCCAACAAACTCATGTCAAAAAAAAAATAACAAATTAAACCTTTCAGCATCAGTACAAATCAGATAACCCACTGAATTCCTGTCATTAAAAAAAAAAACGAAGATCTCGCACTGATTGGTTATTACAAGATGATTTACAAGCAAGGAAGAGGGAATCAGTTGGGACAGAGTCATGAATGCAAATTGCATGCTAGGAGGCAGCTACACACTGGACCACAAACAGGGGTGAGGAAATAGAATGGGGCAAGGATGGGCAGGGCGGGGCTGCAGGGGCGGATCCAGGAATTCCGTAAAGGGGAGGCGCCTTTACAAAATTAAATGGGGGGCGTACGCACAAACCTTTTTTATTTCTTTTGTTTTAACAAAAAACTAAAGGGGGGGGCGCGCCCGGTGCACCCCCATCTGGAACCGCCACTGGGCTGGTTCAGGTACAGTGTACATGTAGGCAGAGTTGGGATGCAAAGAGGGGCAGGGGAAGGCAACAACATTGAAGAGTTTAAACGCCACAGCTCGTCGGCAGCTTGCATTCATGTCAACACGGCGGGGGAGGGGGCTGTCTAAACACGCACACCGAGCAGACATCACAAGTCGCGCTAGCTAGGGAGCAAGGGGTTAGAATGATAGATACAATCAGACCCGTAACCCCCTCGGGGTGTCTTGCAAGAAATCATCTCATCTCGGCAAGCAGCATGGACAGAAAGCAATTATCATGAAATGACTTGCATGACAAAAAAAATAAAATATTGGGAGAATCAGAAGTCTTTTTTTTAATTCTCAACTGAAATCCATTACTATTCCTCAATCCAACAAACTAAAATTTCTGACAGTTTATCTACCTCATTCTCCTTTCATAAATCTTTGTATGTTTTTGCTGTCTTTTCCTCTGTTTATTGGGAGAATCAGAAGTCTTCTTTTAAATTCTCAACTGAAATCTGTTACCATTCCTCAATCCAACAAACTAAAATTTCTGATAGTTTATCTATCTCATTCTCCTTATAAATTTTTATATGTTTTTGCTGTCTTTTTCTTTGCTTTTTCTTTATCATCGTGGGAAGGGTAAAGGAACGCACCTTGTCCCATTCATATAGAATCCTTGTTTGATAACACTCGCAAACTTGCCATTTTTGCATTCACACAGGTCAGCCTGATACTGTAAAACAAGGAATGTTCGCGTGCATTTATAATTTCACGAATTTTGCGATCGCCAAGATTCGCGATATTAAAATGAACGCGGAAGTTCTTGTCTACACTATATGCATTGAACGCCAGTGGAAAATTCGCGAAAATTTCATGCCGCAAATATATCATGATTTACAGTATTAATTGCCTTGGAAAAAGGAAGAAGAGTTTTACTGTAAGACTTTCCATATGCCAAGATACATGTACTTGATGTGCTAATGTCAGATAAGTGTGAGTTCATAATGATGGAGACAACAACAAAAACTTATAACTTTGAATTTCTTCAACTAATAAATGTATAATAATGTAAAATACAATATATAGATATAATAATATAAAAGTATAAATTGTGACTATTTTTAAAACTAGAAATATCTGTTGCTCCGTAACTGAAGTGTATCCACGGATCTTAAAACTACAGACATTAAGAGCATACCATGGCAAATAACTGTACATGTGTACATTAATATATTGTTTGTCACATTGTATGTTTGGTTGTTGTTGGTTTGTTGTTGCTGTTGTTGTTGTTTGTTTGTTTGTAATTGTATCAAAAACAAAAATGTGATATTGGAGATAAAATTTAATTGAATTTTGATGATGGACCTGTAAATCAAAGGGGAAAAAAGATCAAAAAAACAAATGTCTTCAATCATAAGTTTCTACAAAAACAAGACAGAAAATTTCTCATAGCTTCCAAAAGTAGGATTCTACATTGTATGCGAAAAAGCACCAAACATCATGCCCAGATCCTCTGGAGAGAATAAATAGAAGGGGGAAAAACATCAAGATAAATGGCAATATGATTATAGTTGCATACTGTACATTGTACAACAGGCCGCCACTGCGTCTCCGCATCACATGTATAGGAGACCAGATTTTGGAAACGAGATGTACTCTCCTCTCTCAAATGAATTAACTCTCTCCACACACACACACACACACAAACACACACACACACACAAACACACACACACTCATACACACACACACACACACACACACACACACACACACATTCGCCTACTTCCTACAGACACTTGCATGGTTATCAACCCTGTGACTCATTTGGAGCCTGTGGCAACATCCTTGCAACATTAATGAAATTTCAAGACTGCACGGAAAAAGCGGCGTAAATTTCACCAGAGATAGATATCGCATGACATATTACATCTAGACGATTTTTCGCAAAGGGCAAAATAGCATGGCCAAATCATCATTATCGTATTACTTTTCAGAATTTCATCTTCTGGGCTTTTCATCACCCTATTCTAGGGAAAAAAAGAAGGCATGTATACACACCTACTGACACACACACACACACACACACACACACACACACACACACACACACACACACACAACATAAGATAGTTCTGAACTTTATATTACATGGAAGGCTCAAATGCATGCTGGGAAGTTTTACTTTGAATTTTGTATATTTTTTTTTCTATTTACTTGAGGCTTGTCTCTTTTTCTTTACTTCTGTGATGTTTTCTTTTTATCACACCAATATCACTTTACCACCTCCCTATGAGTCACACCAAAGAGGCAGAGAGTTTCTTCCACCAAAATTTCTCTTGTTTGTTTGTTTCAATTTTTCCATCTGAAAAGATGGCTGGATAGCCCATATTCAGCTGCAGTAGTTGGTCTTCCATGGGGTCCAGTTGGACTTGAGGCAGAACCATTCATCGGGTTAACACTCTGCTCTTTGCGATGAATGAATGAAGCGGGATCTTTCACATACATGAGGTGTGACTCTCTCACACACAGAAACTCCATTTTATGTCCTATCTGAGGGACAGAGTGTTTTGCTTCTCACTAGAGGTGATGGTAACATTACACACAACATTGCTCAGTTAGACTCGGGAATCAAACCCAGGTCCTTTGGATCTGGGGGCAGACACGCTACCGACTAAGCCAAACTGTCGTCCATTTGGGCCTCTGGACTTCTAAGACTGTTTCATTCCTTGCTAACTGCAATCAAAAACCTTTAAAGATATCACAAAATCATGGTAATTATACACCCAAAAACCTGGCAAGCACATGAAAATTGCAGAGAACAACCCTCTTTGCCATGGCAACCAGAGGGGAGAATCACTGATGATAATTTTGATGGTAGCCTTCTCAGTTTGACCCACGCTATTCAGAAAATCTACTATCTAGTCAATATCCAAAATAACATTCACTACCAAAGCAAAGAAGAGAGATTATGTCTATCGATTATCCCTATCGCGCAGAACTGTAAAAACTCTAAACAGAGGCAGAGCTATTTAATATCTGTACTAATGTGTTGACAACACTGCGCTGGTGCTCAGCACACGCTCTACTTGATCGTACAGGGAAAAAAAAAATGTCCACAGCGCTATCTCCAGATCTCAAAATTATCATAGCTTTGCAGAATTTCTCAGCAATTCTTAACATATTGGGAAAAGAAATATGAAGGTATAAGCTCTGAAAATGCATTTTTACTATGAAGTGACAATGCTTTAGACGTGATTAAAAAAAAAATGCAATTACCGCATAAAATATGTTCTGCCTATGCCTGCTGTACAGTAACTCCACTCATATACCGTAAGTGCAAAAGTCAACACAGAAAGTGTGACCCAGCTTGACATCTGCATGTTGCGCATGGGTGCTTATGACCATCTCTTTCATGTGCATGTAGCGTATACCCAGCATATGGACTTGACTGCTATTGACGAAATGTTTGCATTTATATGAGATAGGGAGAATTATTTTCTCTCCAATCATGTACACACACACACACACACACACACATTTATAAATATATAAATTACACTCACAAGAAATACACACATTACGTTCACACATCTTTTCATTAAACAATGTTTTACATGATAATGATACGTTTATTAAACACAAACATTACCTACTGGAAGTTGAAAAAAAGTCAAATTTACTGGATTTGTATACATACATTGTAATTAATGTGTGGAGTATGGGTATTCTTGCAAGAATCTTTTTGATCCATGGCTAGTTTTGATCAAGAACCACAGTGAAGGAAAGAACTCTTTGCTTCACCATGCTGATGTGCATTTTTATCTACCATATGATTGGCCCACCTTGTCATTTATGGTGACACAGTGAAGATTCCCTTTTAATAAGTATGTGTAAGTGGTGGGGGGGGGGGGGGGGGGAAGAAACATTGAATAGGTGCAATGTAAAAATGACAGCAAACAAATCCCTTGAGGAAATTCAGCTAAAACTGACAGCACTCCAATGAGTCCACTTGAAATTTCTAAGCTCAGTATGTTTCATGGAATCTCATCAAAGTGAAGAAGTAACTTCTACATCTGATCCATTCTAAACCTACTATATTTTAACAGACCTTACCGCAGCAACGTCGCGACAACGTCCAGAGAACAAAATTCCTCTAAAAATCCAATAAAACTGTAAGAGAAAGCGAGGGATACCGTTTTCACCAACACAAACCAAAAACCTTTTTTGGGTATAGGTTTCTACGAAGGGGGAGTGTCCACTAATGCATCTACCCCGCCCACCGGCCAGCACCGTGTGACTGTAAACAAAAATGTGGTTACACTCATTGATCTTAACTACATAGAGATCACTGGTTACAATCCATGAACATGATCGGTTCGCGGCGTGTCAATCATTCTCTGTCTGCAATATACACATTCGTGTTAAATGTATCAAAAGAATGTTACCGCAGTTGCACTCTAATAGGAGAGTTGCCAGGGTAGAGTCGCGGTAACGTCAGAGTATTGCAGTGGCGATTACCCTACATGTAGCTGGCTAAAGTAGAATTTGGCAAAAGTTTCTGCAGCAACATCCAAGCAACATTTTGCGGGAACCATTTACACAGGCAGGGTAAAAAAAAAAAAAAAGATTACCATGATGTTACAGTGTACCTGCACATTGCCGCAGTATCTCTAGTTTGAAAGGCTATGACAAAGGCCCACATATGATACTCTTGTGGGTTCCTCATTTCTTTCTTTTTTTCTTTTTTTTTTTTGGGGGGGGGGGGGTTGTCTGTACAAAAATACCAGAAACAAAATGTAAGTGCTAATTATGGCTCACATTAATGATTCTTATGTGCCTCATTAAACCATTGCATCTCATGGTTATAACTTATTGTATTCCTCGAAACAACGTGATAACATAAAAAACACATTTTCCCCAGGCCAGAAGCAACTCCCAAAGGGCACTAGAAAGAAAATGGATAGTTAAATTTGACGATGAATAATTTCATTCCTCATTTCAAAGCCCATTGAGGTTTGCGGATGAAATCTGACACTTGCAGCTCTCACACCAAATGCCCAATTCCAATGAAACGAGGTGAAAATTTGGAGGGACTCCCTAAAAGGGGCTACTATCTCTCAAGTGACAATGCAAAAAAAAAAAAAAAATGCACTCGGAGGCTGACTCAAGAGTAAATTAGATTACTAAAGATGGCATCCGTGGTGACTGCATAAACCTCCACCGACACTCAGCCCCCCATATTCCGCTAAGTACACAACGCATGCTATATTTAGACCCTCGAGTGGTTAACCTTTAAATCTAAAGTGTCCCATGAACTTTCATTTTTTAAGACAAAAGTAAGACAGCTCCGGACAGCTGAAGGAAGAATAGATCATAAGTTTTCCTCCCATTTCTAATCCCATCTCACAAAAAACAACAACAAATGAGTAAAAAAAAAATGAAAAAATCAGAAGTTCAAAACCAGCACTCGTCTTCCCTTTCCTGTTATTTTGAATCTTGATATTTATCTTAGAATCCAAAGATTCTCTCATACAAAAAGAAAAAAGAAAAAAAATCACAAATACTGTTATAGCAGGAGTTGATCTCAAATGGATATTTTGTTTTGGAGTTGTTGTTTTTTTCTTTCTCTTTTTGGCTAGCCCTTTTCCTTCTCTTTCCTCTCTTATCATAATCAGGATTAAATATATATCCAAGAATTGAGATCAGCACATAACGCTTTCTTGGCATACCTGAAATGCTGTTTGGTTGAGTATTTGATTACTTTTCTGACACTTTGGATGTAGTATACAAATAAACTTTGCCTAAAGAGTTTCTGGTTAAAACTACGGGCAGAGGTGACTTCAAAAGAGTACTATTCACAGAGCGGAACAGCTCTGAAGTGAATAGTACTTTTGGAGGCACTGAGGTCTCTAGTTTCAACCAGAAACTCCAAATTAGGCAAAATATACGCTTTATATCTTGGATCAAAAATTTAAAAAAAAAAAGAAGAGAAAAAGTGAGGTAAGAAGTTGTGTGTTGCATGGGATGTTGTGGAGGGATCTTACACTGACCGCAGGAAGCAGTGCATGATGTCAGAATTGCTTGGTGATGTTACAATTTTGTTAGAAATTGTAACATTTCCCACAGTAACAGTACAAAGCAGTGCGCAATGTCAGAATTGCTTTACGGTAGTCACATGTAATTGCTTTTATCATTTTGCAAATAGTATATTATTCATCCAGGTGTTATGATGTGTTTATCATGATTACAATAATAACAACAACATTTTGTGCATATGTGTTTTTTCTTTTCACATGTAAATATAGTTTTGGATGGAAAGATATAATTTTAAGCCACAAACTCTAACAGCGAATTTTTCATATTCTGTGGACTGATGATGCATAGTGTCGATGTACTGCTGCTAAGCTGAGCATGCATGCACTCCCTATGCTGTTGCTATCGTGGTAGGGAATTAGCGTTATGCTGTTTGGTAAAATAATCAGTGAAAATTCGGGGAAAAAAAGTAATGTCGCTTGTGGGATTTACTTTTGGGATTAAAATTCAATTTACACTGGGAGACGCAAGATCCATAATTAGAAAGAAATTCACCAAATTTTTGTACATTCTTTGATAAAGTAATTACTTGTATCATCACCACTTTCATGTATTGTCACACTGTGTGAGATCACTAACATAACAAAACCTGTCAGCACAAGGCACTAAATGGAATGAGGTCATGATGGACCTTCTCAATAATAGAGTCTTTTATTTAAAAAAAAAGATAATAATGAAAATAATCCTGGATTCAGATGCTGATCCCAGATCATAGCCAAAATTCAACCATCTCTTCCTTTTGCTGAAAATATCATCAAAAATTCTTTCACAACTTTTTTAGCTAATCTGCAGGCAAATAAACAAACAGATGGACAAACAAACCAATGCCGGCAAGCACATAATGTCCTACACAGAGATAATAATATCAGCAAAAATTAAGGCTCAGGGGAGAATATCTTAATTTTTACTTGGGAGATTTTCACGGGCTGGTTTTATGCTCAATGTCTAACATGACTGCACAGTGCATGATTTAGATCCGTAGGTTCTGATGTGTGAGTTACCCTTGTAAAATCAATCACTAGAACACACGAGCAATGTAAAGTATATATCTCTCACGCTGGATGCCGCCAGCTATTTCCACGAACAGGACGTGACGGGCATGTCTTATCAACGTTACACGAGAATTTCCTCTCTGACACTTTTCACACTGTCTGCATGAACCGACCTGAATTTCACTGCATGGGACCTGTCCATCTCTCCACGCATGGTTGCCCAGGAACACTAAGTCTTCTTTTTTACTGTCAAGATTTACAGGTGTTCATCAAGGTACTGATTTGAAAATGTTTCAACATGTCACAACGAAAAGTAGAATCATATCATTTTTTTTTTTTCAAAAATCATGTGCAGGGCATCAAAGCATATGAGTATCTTTACAAATTCCTGTATAATTATGCAGAAGTATAATGAAATAAGACAACTTTAGTTTTCTCATCAACCAAAATATTCAGATAGCAAAACACATATTTGATTACATCCCACCTAAGTACAGTTGAACCTCTCTTATCCGGCCTCCCTTTATCCGGATCTCTCTATTATACAGACGCAATTTCACTGTGATTTTTTTTTTATAATTACGGGAGGAAAGGGGGATTCCCAACTCCTTGAGAACTCCTACACAAACACACATGGATTACATATACTTGATACATTTCTTGATAATTATTTAGGTAAATCATCCCAAGAATTTATAAAAGAAAATGATTTCATTCTTGCAAACATGAACCTCTATTTTGGGGTCTGTTACTGAGTGTAACAATGAAAAGGTTGCAGTATACACATTACTGCATGTGGTACTACAATGGGCTACATCAGTACATGTGTATGTATATGTACATGTATAAAGCATTGAGTCTCCCGTATCCAGCCAAATCCCTTATCCGGATGAGCCTCGGTCCCGACTTGTCCGGATACGAGAGGTTCAACTGTATGTTTGACCAATGGGATAACTTGAATTTGGAACACATGTCCGAGAGATGTTTTTCTCCAACATCCATACCGTGGTACTATCACATATTATATGTGATATTCTATTTCGTTAGCACTTTTTACAGTACCCGCGATTGGAATCGATAAAGGTGTTGCTCCCATCTATCGGCCATGCGAGTAGCTAGCAAAGTTCTAGTGGCACACATCCGTGCACATCGCACAATTATCGATACATAAGTATCACTTGTTAACGTCTTACAACGTAGATCTAATGTTACTCTTGTTCATTCGACTGCTGCCATGCCGCGAAGTCTGGTTTTATGGTACAACCACCTGTGTTGAAAACATTCAGCAGGATTATAAAATGAAAATCTGCATGGCTAATGGAACACATTTTTGTCAACTCTCAAGTTAAAATCGATGTGGGATATAAAGCAAATAATCATCTCCTATTTCTCTGGCAATGGATACAATTTAGCATCGCCTCGGTGATCCTTGAGGCGTCCATCAGCCCTCATCTTGGGCTCGGCATGATAGACACCTCACGGATCACCTCGGCGATGTTACGACTGTAACCATCACCCTCGCAGTCAATGATTATTTGCTTACTATACACATACTAAATAAAAGCAAGACAATTTTATGGCATGAAATTCTTTAGAATTGCCACTGGCATTCCATGCATACAGCGTAGACAAGAACTTTCACGTGCATTTCAATTAAATTGCAAATCTTGGCTCTTATGAAATTCACAAAATCAAAATGCACTTGAACATTATTTTCTGGTTTCACAGCATACCTTATTTAACTCCACCCAAATGAGACTTAGGAGAAAATCTGTGCATCAGATATGAAATTTCCATGAGACCGTTGCTGCAAAGCAGGCTCATGACAAAAGAAACTAGAATTATCACTGAAGGTGATTAATACCCCCGCCCCTAGTGTTGCTTTATAGTATGTGATGTCATGAGGGCAATGACGTTAATATCACGTTTGTGCACTTGTCGAATTGGAAACAGAATAATTTTAGTTTACTGTACAATTACAGAGTTGACACTGAGTTCCACAAGGTTTGGGTAAAAAGTGTGGTTACCATGGCAATGCATTGTCTCATACAAACACAAGGGACATTTTGCATAACTAACTATACTTAAAGACCATCATACACACCAAATTTGACCTTCATAGCTTGAATGGTTTAGTTTGATACAAAAATGAGTGGTCACCATGGCAACACATTTTCCTTTTCAAAACTAACACATTGGTGTCTTGCAAAACTGCACTTCTAGATCATGATACATACTAAATTTGACTTTAATTGCTTGAATGATGGAAAAGTTATTCGATCTGCAGGGTTTTGGTAAAATTGTGGTTACCATGGCAACGGTTTGTGTGACAAACACAAAAATTATGTGCTCCACATCTATACCTCAGGGCTATAATGGCTACCAACTTTGGTTTCAATTGCTTGAAAACTGAAAGAAGTTCACTCCACAGGATTTAAAATTAGTGGTTACCATGGCAACACATTTTTCTTAAATATTAACACATTAGTGTCTCGCATAACTACACCTCCCGATCATCATACATACTAAATTTGACCTTAATTGCTTGAATGATGTGGAAGTTATTCAATCCACAAGGTTTTTGTACAATTATGGTTACCATGGCAACGCTTTGTCCGACAAACACAAAAATTATGTGTTGCACATCTATGCCTCAAGGCCATAATGCCTACCAAATTTGATTTCAATTGCTTCAAAACTGTGGAAGTTGTTCACTCCACAAGATTTCGAAGAAAACATGCATTTACCATGGCAACGCTTTGTCAAGTACAAACAAAACGAGTGTCTTGCACAACTACACCTAAAGATCATCATAGATACCAATTTTGAAATTGATTGCTTAAATACTATGGAAGTTATTCAATCCACAAGGTTTTGGTAGAATTATGGTTACCATGGCAACGCATTGTCCGACAAACACAAAAAACATGTCTTGCTCATCTATACCTCAATATCATCATTTACCCTAAGTTTCATTTAAGTTGCTTAAAAACTGTAGGAGTTCGCGACGCAAGATTTTGCAACAGACCGACCAACCGACCGACCGACCGACTGCCCACCCGCCCAACCAACATCGCGGTGATTCCTATATACCCCCTTCACACTAAGTGTGGCGGGGTATCAAAAGGAAATATGGACACAATCACATTGATCATCGGTAATTCCTTATTACTCTGTGATTTCTATCTCAGTTATCACTGTCAGAGCACACATACCTGAATAATCACATTCTGAGGATACACTACCATGGTGTAATCACTTCTTCTTTTGATATATTCTCATTTTGAATACAGATGTTGATTTTCATTATTGTCTTGTTTTTCTATGATCAGACTCAATTTCAGCAGCGATTTGATGAGACCAGACAGCTGCAGCCTGCTATGCAATTCTCATCTCATTGGTCGGTCTTGCCCTCTTTCAAGTTATTATCCGCTATGATTGTCATGTGCTTAGTTTCGTGCCACAATCAATTACCTGTCAGCCGCCATTATGCTGCAATATTGAATTATGAGTGTTTTTCCATTAAAGGCAAATGAAGACAGATCCTAGATGCAATCAAAAAGCGGAATTGTGACGTCTTTAATATCAACGGCGAAGATAAACAGACTAAATATAGAGGCTTGCGATGATAAATAGTCCGGATATGTATTCAATTATAGCACATAACAAAAACATATCCTGCGCCCTCCTCTCTATGCATAACACAGCAGCAATTACTACTAGTATAATCATGTCTACAATGTACGTAATACAGCTTTCTGTCGGTAACAATAGTGATGGCACAGTATTGCAACAAACAGATGTAAGCATTATGCATGATTGGAATGTCTTCATTTTGTCTACCTGGTATATACAGCAGACAGCCTCAACATGAACAGAATAATTACAGAGGCTCACTGAGGTTTAGGATCCCGCATTTAATTGCGCAGCGCATTTTCTAATGCAACATTTCGCACGTCATCCTTTTTCAACAAAATCTGACTGTGGTCACTGGTGGTATAATGATGTGTCTACATGTAGTTTAATTGCCTCCCCGTCATCAAAGTGATGCCATATGGTGACTTTATTTTCTTATCACAGAGAAGTAATGATTGAGTAAAACTAAAAATAGAACCAAAACCAAATAATGAGCCATATAATATGACTTCTGTATCAAAGAAAATGCTCGCTGGTGCTTGTACGTATTACGGGTACATTATCTTTATCAGCGCATCGCAGTAAACATTGGGTTGAAAAAAAAAACATAAATTTGCTTTCGGTCACGATGATCGCTGTGTGAAGACTATTTTGAGATCCACTGGAATAATTTTCCCTTTCGACAAAACAGAATGCATATTGACAAAGTTGGGATTGGATATCATGAATTTCAATGGCACAGAAATCAAAGCTTTACGGAAGAGGTTTCTTTTCTTTTTTTCTTCTTTTTTTTTGCATTTGTTCAAGGCCCACAAATCAGTAGGCAGAAATATTGGCATTGCTTTGAGAAGAGAATCGTGTGAGGGTTTGCCAATTACCGCATCAATTTGTGCTTCTCGGCTCCCGAACTCGAGGCAGCATCTTGGCAATCCATTTAACAGGGACTCCTCCTAAATGTCAATGAATGCAGAACTCCGTGTCTCCTCCTAGCCTTCGCTCCAGCCTGCCGGAGCGGGTGCATTTTTGCCCCTGATCTATTTTTGCATGCAATTAATTTTGTCAAATTTCAATTGTATGCTATCAAACTCCCAGTTCGTGAGAACTAGCCTAAGCTGATATTCCACTCCTATACAATGCAGTAAAACCTACTTTAGCATTGTAATGACCCTCTTTTTCCATTCAGAGCACATTATCAATAATGAACCTGTCTATAAAGACCATTTCTGCATGAAGACGACTTTAACAAATCAAGCTTTGCATATATCAATGACAGATTCAATTCAATCTGTTCAATTCAATCTTGTTCATTAAAAATACTGCCATGACTGTCAAGAGACTGATTGCAGAGAAGCAATTACAAATTCACAAGTTAAAAACATGTGGCTAATATGCAGCAGAGCAGAGGAGAGTAAAGCCATTTTTTTTCATATTTGTAGGCATATATTCATATATCCTCAGGAAGTGGAAATAAATGATCACAAGTGAAAAAAAAAAAACATGCTGCTTGTCTGGTTTTTAAAGGGAAAAAAGGAAAAAATAGTCTTCATCTAAAGCATCTTGTTCATAATCTTGAGTTTGGGCTGGAAGGAATCCCTTGATATGATGAAATTTAGCTCAAATGCAAAAAAAAAAAAAAAAGTTAGGTCTTAGAAATGCCAATATTTCTTAGAATTAGAAATCATCATGAAAGGGCTCATAAAAATTCTGCATGAGCATTATATATAAAGTATCATGGAAGGGCATTAACAAGACCACAGAATATCGTCTGCCACTGATGGTCAAGTGTTTTGCCAATGTTCAAGCACATATATGTGACCTGCCACAGCAAAAGGATCCGAAAGTTGAGGGCGGCTGAACTGAGAAAATCGAGTTTGAAGTCAGATCATCAAAATCAGTCAAAACCATCGAATTTCTGTTTTTAGCATAATGTTGTAGTCGAATGTTTTGTCTATCATCTGCCAAAATGTCGAAGCTAAATGATCAAAGGAAATTATGCAAGAAATTAGCGTTTTTCTGGACCATGATTTTTTTTACTTTCAACAGAATAGAACATGTCTGGCACTTTGGATTTAGCGCCACAGATAGACTCTGCCCCTAGCAACAAGGGAGTTATCTTATTGGTCAGTGCGTGGCATCCTGGGGGGTGTTTCATCAACGTTTGTCAGCACTGACAATTGTCAGCACTGACAATTTCAGCAAAATCCTTGGTTTTGAGTGGCTGAGATGCTCTGGTCACTGACTGTTACTATGGCGATTCAACTTGTCAGCGCTGACAAACGTTGATGAAACACCCCCTGGTAAATGATTGGTCTTACGTAGACCGCTGGCGCTAAGCTTGAATGAACATTGCGGAGGTTGGTAACAGCATACCTTCTATTGCTAGGAGGTGAAAGCTGTGTTACCTCCCCTTGAGCCCGATTGCATTGGCTAGAGGGAAAACTTGAAGGCGTTTCTCTCGAAACACTGATTTCCTAGACCACTCAGCATAATCTCATAAAATTATTGATATCTCCACAACAGAGGAATTTATGAGTCATGTTATATATGAAATTAAAGTGGAAGAGCAAGGAAATAAATGTGTCATTTTCAGAAAATTAACCTCCCCCGACTTTCGGATCCTTTTGTTGTAGTGGGTCACATATGATTCCATCTGATACAATTATAATGTCTTTGAAAGTTAATTCAAATATACTTTGATTAAAATATGTTTGCCCAGTTTATATGTTGAGACATGTATTCAAGGTTTTTATGATGAAAATCACAGTATCAAGAAATGATGTTTGGCAGAAACATTACGCACCCCTTCCCCCCCCCCCCCCCAAAAAAAAAAAATCCAAACATACGGATGACAGGACAGCTTGATAGTAGTAGTAGAAGCAGTAGTAGTAGTACTTAGTAATAGTAGAAGTAGTAGTAGCAGTACTAGTAGAACTTCAGTAATAGTAGTAGTAGTAGTACTAGTTGTCAAGTAGTAGTAGTAGTGACGTAGGATTAAAAAAACAACAACTCCCGTCACTTTAGCATGCCATTCCACTCAATGTTGAAGTTGAATTTAACAGAAAGAGTGAGTCCATGAGCACAATGCCATGAGCAAAAGTTTTATCCAAATTGGACATAAGAATAAGAAAGGAAAAGTTATTGAATCTTCAGGACACATATTGATGTTTTCATTGAGAGTAACATTGGCAACAACAACACATGCAGTCATTGGTGCTGTTCACACCTGGTACAAAAAAGTGGGATGTTGATTGTGATCTGAATACTGAAATATTGTTTGTGCCTGTTCAAATGAAACAAAAATATCCCGCTGATTGTCAAACGCAATAATTTGTTGACCAAACTGGGCATGCCTGAAATCAACTAAAAATGATGTGTTCGAGCTCTGCTGTGACGTCTGTAGTGAATGATGGGCTAAAAAATCTCGAGATTATCTGCTCCAGCATTCAAAGACTCGCCACAGTAGAAATTATCCTGCCATTTTTCAAATAATCACGATAATTCAAATATAATCATGAGATGACAGATACAAAATAATCGCGAGATATCATGGGATTTGGATTACAATGCTGATTATGCTATTTAGTGAGATTTTCATGTCTACAATGGCATAAATCGTAAGAAAAAGATCGCTATAGATGTAAATCTCAAGATTAGGACCCTCTAACTCATCACAGTGTGAACGCCGGACTATTGCCTCACAACCATCACATTTGAGTATGCAGTTTATCATGATACAACTTATCAGACTTACATGTCATGTCAACAAAGGAAAATTCAGTGTAGATCTACATGTATGTACAGGTCAAGGAGGGACTGGTAAGATAATCATTGATCATCCACTCCTCAAATTTGCATTCCTGCTGGTCGCGTGAGGACCATTTTCTGAAATCATGCAAAACTGAAATGAATTTCCATAATTTTCTGATCCTCTAAAGTCTAATTCTGATGAAGAGACAACCTTTCTGTTAGTCAGCCATCACTATATGTTTTTATCAGCCAATTTGAACATGGTGAGAAAATGCATACGTGGAGGCATCATGTAGCATGCACATCTAGGAAGGTAAATAAGACGCAAAATGAAAGAAATGTTCATTTAATTTTATTATACAGATTAGCAGTTGTGATCTTGACAAATTTAATTTGTAGAGGGAGACAAAGTGAAGAAACTTGCACCTGAAGATGCAAAATGTTTGTACTAGAAAGGCACTGCACACTGACATGCATCCTACATTGTATCTCCACTCTACACGTCTTCACACAGAGTCTGAAACAACAGGCAAATGATGCTGACCCAGTGCAGTCGAGCACAGATGACCGGCATGAAGCCGGAATACCAACCAACTTATATATGCCGCACGACAAGAAAGAGCCGAAGAGGAAAGACCGTACATGTCAACTACCTACCGACTAGGGGTTGGTGCGACAATAAATCCAAGCGAGTTTGCAGAGTCAAGGGCAGAATTTGAGAGTACAGTCAGGATGTTTGTCGGAGAAAAAGGGAGCAAAGAGACAGGAAATTGAAATCCTTAGATCAACTGTTTGCCAAATCCATGTATGTATGCTGCCTTCCACAATTCTGGGTGACTTTTTTTTTAACCCTTGTTTCGGTTTCATTCCCTCTTTCAATCGGTCCATGCGGTTTCACGACATATTCGAGTTCACTCTTATTAACCCTTTGTGTGCACTGAGTATTACATCTGGCATAGAAAATCTCATAGCGTTGTGCAAACTCGCCAAATTCCTCGGCACAGAAAGGGTTAATAGAGTAATATCAGATGTGAGGTCATGACCTCATGACCTCATCACCTCAGCTGATGTCAAAACATGTTTGCTTCTGATGCCAACATAGTGTAAAAACACACTGAACTCTCAACTCATTATATTGTTGGTTAATGATTGTCAGTTTTCAGTCTATCTTCCTCCATTCAACTGCACCCACACCTGCAACTGCACTGCACCCACCTGATCACTCAATTTCCCCTAAGAGAGTTGTGTGACTGTTGCCACATAGTTTTTTGGTTGTTGTTGTTGTTGTTTTTTTTTTTTTTGTTTGTTTTTATGTGGCCCCATCCATTTCAAGCATTCAAATTACAATTGTATCACTGTTAGTTACAGGAAAATACTTATCTGAAGTACTTTACTAAAATATGTATCTTATTGCATGTTTTGTATGATATGTTTACTGCACAAAACTAATGGCTTATGCTAAATCTCTTTGTGTAATGATATGTTATCACTTTAAATCACTGCACTTGTCATTCTTTGTATTTGAGGTTTTGAAATTTGTATTTAGTTTGTATTTGATTGAATGCAGAAAAAAATCAAACAAACAAAAAAACTCTAGCATTTCATATCACTTCCTTCTTTAAGGTCTCATTTTTTTTTCATCAAACCTCTGTTAGTTTGTCTGTTTGCAAATATACTCTTTATTTAGGCCAATCAGAACATGGTACAGATTTAACATTATCATTTTTTTTTTAATACTGAGCATAGACTGAATTCCGGACTGTGTCAATTTCTGCATTACAAAATTGCCATCACCATGCTCATGTAACAAACTGTGCCTGGTTTCAACAACTTTTTCTTTGTTTATACTCTTGATCTGAAACCTCCATCATTTTAATCACAACCAGACAGTGGGTGGAAAGCTACTCCTGTTCTATACCTGCCAGTAGAGGGGGTACTTCTCACATCATTCTGCACTGTTGGATTGATCAAGTACAGTGGCTTCATAGTTCTTTTTACCCAGACTTTGACAGTTACAGGTGAACGTAGTGTATTACATGACAATGATATCAAACCACAACTAACCCACTGATTCTTGTACTTAAGACATTTCACAAAATGTTTTTGTATAATGATTTACAAACTATAAATATCACTATGGCCACTGGTATGCCTCCGCCATAATGCATGGTTCTACTAATAGGTCTATAGTACAATGTCTTGACAATGTGTAATGACAATTTCACATAATTGGCAAAACATAAAAATGACAGATTTGTTACAAATGTGCTAAATGTTCACTTTTCTTGACCTAGGTTTAATTGGATGAATGGCTAAATTGTCCATAAAAAGAGTGCAATTATTTGGGGATTTCAGGATTTTTATTTGACTTTTGACCCTTTCGTAAGTTTATACAGCTGTAAATGCATTGAGTACATGTAATTTTCAAGGTATGGAGAAAAAGTGTAATTTCAGGACTAAATGGTAAAATATTAGCATTTACATGTACACCTGGCCTTTGACCCTTAACCTTTGACATTATGACCCTAAAGTTCCCAAGAGAATCACTGTCAGGTAGAACATGCATGTACTAAGTTTCATGATGATACGTGTACGTGTACCTTGAGTCATCTTTAGATCGCCCCCTCTATATAAGTGAAATTTAGCACTTTCACTTGGCCTTTGACCTTTTGACCTTTGACCTTTTGGCAAGAAACTTCCCACAGAATCTCTATTGGGTACATGCAAGTTTCAAGAAAAATCCTGCAGGCATTGCATAAATATAAGGGAAGTAGTGACATTTTGAGGAGTTGACCTTGACCTTTGACCCATGACCTGTGACCCATGACCCTCAAATTCCCTAGGTAATCACTAGGCCTACCAATCAGTACATGCATACATACTACATTCCGTGAAGACACCTACAACATTGTAGAGCTATTTCCAAGATATGGAGAAAAACATGAAATTTCAATATTTTGACTTGACCTTTGACCTCATGACCCGAAATTCTCTCTGGAGAATCTTTATTTGGTAGTACATGTATATGCTACATTTCAAGAAAATACCTTCTATTGCATGGATATGGGGGAAATAGTGACATTTTGAGCATTTGACCTTGACCTTTTGACCTTGAGTGTGTGCACCTACATGTAAGAGTTGACAGGCACAACTTTGCCCACTCATACATTGTACATGCCAAGTTTCATTAGGATACCTCAAACGTTTTTTTAGTTACGCTGTCTACAAAATTGATTATGGATGGAAGGACGGACGAAGGAAGGACAGACGGACAACCTGAAAACATAGTGCCTCTGGCACCACTTCGTGGCTGAGGCATAAATTACCACAGTAGCTACTGAAAAAACTCTCCTCCATGAGAAATCATCAGATTACACTTCTTTGTCAATCCCTTTTTAAACATCACTGCTCCCTCTTGAATCTAATCTGTGATTACTCAAATGATTTCTGTAATAACAGACAGAACCATATCCACACATTCACTGTAGCACTCAGCACTCATTCTTCGCATGCTCAAATTACTGGACAGATGTATCACTTAAGAGAACTTTCAAGGAGTCATTAAATCCAGTTTCAGTTGTTTTAATACATCATTGTATACTCATCTCGACTGGGGCCTCATTAAACATGTGTGTACAGGCCTAACCAGGGAGGTAGAAGAGAACTCCCTGGCCTAACCTTCAGACTAAAAGCCTAACAAATGCAACAGTTAGATGATTACCAATTTGATAGCAATACATCACACACACACACACACACACACACAAATAAAAAATGAATGACTAGTCTGGTTAGATATTTACTTCCTATCATGTATAATTTCTTTTTTATTTCAATTTTATGGGGGTGGTTAAAAAAAGGAAACAGGGTCTTCCTAAAGTTTCAGTGACCCACCAACCATTTCATACAACTCTATCTGTGCCCCGTTTGAACTTGTGCTTGATAAATACCTGAAGACACACATAATGGTTCTTCTGTCAGTATAGCCCAACCACAAGTCATGAACAGCACAGACCCATACACTTTCACTGAGACACCCATCATATCACTATCAGCTACAAACTTGTACAAAGACTAAGTATAAAAAATATCTACTTCCTACTTTATTACATTTTACTCACATAAAATCAATTGCTTGATAAATTTGGCATTTATTGCAAACCATAGAGAGCAACTAGGTGATGCCCATGGGAAAAAATTGCACTTCTGACTGCAAAATCTGTCCATCACTGTACTATTAACAATTCAGAGTGATTTGCAGCATGCACGGCGTATGCGTCACCACTGGTCGTCTGCCTCAGCAATCATTTCCGAGTGCGTGCGCGTGCTGCTGCATGTGACCTTTCAAAGTGCACACTGATTACCATCTTGGTAACTTCTGATTTCACCAAGTGGAGAGAAGTAACCTACAGCAGGGGTGGATCCAGGAATTCCATCTAAAGAGGGGGCACGTTTACAAAATTAAAGGGGGGGCGCATGCACCCCTCCCCCATTTTTTCCTCTTTATTTCTTTTGTTTCAACAAACAATAAAAGGGGGGGGGGGGCGTGCGCCCGGTGCAGTCCTCCCTGGATCTGCCACTGTACAGTACGCATTCAAAGCAATAATCATTGTGTTCTGGCTGGCAAGTTTTGAATTGTTTTTCTGGCTGGCACTGGTAAGTCAAAATCGGCAACACTAAAACAACGCAAAGGTGATCAAGACTAGATTCATTTATATGTCTGAATTACCAGTAACACACTGTGTTAATTCATCTGTGTTATCATACCGAGTTATCAAGTTTTTCAACGATCGTTGGTACAGCACTGTCACGAATAGTTACTGACACTGACAGTAGTAATCTAGTACAAACTATATGGCTATGCATCAAACATTTACACTTAAAGCTTTTACAGTTTCCTTCTCTGCTTTATGGAAACATTTTTTTTTTACCAAATTGGTTCTGTGCTCACTTATTCAATTGTTCAACTCTTCTTCTTCCGATAAGTACATCACTCTCAAAGAGTATTGTCGTATAACCTAATTGCTGCATACTGCATACTGTACATTCACAGACAGCCCTGTGCAAGAGGAGCATACCATAACAATTAATAACAAATCATCAAATGCTAAAGCAATTCGTTTTTATTACCCGTATGAACGAGATTGCGGGATACGCGCGCGCGCGAGGAGTTAGCAAAATCACAATAGCACTACCCAGATATGCATACATGGGACCATTAGGCTAGTTCTAATTTATCGACTGGCATTGCATCCTCGCTGCTAGCTATCCATCTAACAGCTAGTGGATACAAACCATCTGACAAAAACAATACAGATTCACAAAGCTATCTCACTCCAAAGAATAATTTGTTAAAACAGATAAAATTACCTTGTTCTTTTCAATCACAACTGGGAGCCGCGCTGTTTTTTAAATGAGGACAGTCCCGTGTGCACTACACTGTGTTTGTGCGTAAATGCGTGACAGAGAATTAAACAAAAGATCATTCATCATTCTCAACAATAGGCCAATGCATATTCATTAGTGGATGACTGAGGGATCGAGGGGTAACCCACAGGGCAACATGGGGGTAAATCACAGTGGGTAAATGAATCCAATACATAGCAGTGGCGGATCCAGGGAGGACCGCACCGGGCGCACGCCCCCCCCCCCCCCTTTATTTTTTTTTAAAACAAAAGAAATAAAAAAAAATGGGGAATGGGTGCGTGTGCCCCCCCCCCACTGCCCCCCCCACTGCCCCCCCCCCATTAATTTTGTAAACGCGCCCCCTCTTTACGGAATTATTGGATCCGCCCCTGATTAGTACTGCAAAATACACCCCCCCCCCCCCAACACACACACACACACACACACACACACCTTTGGCTCTTTAAAAAAAGAAGAAGAAAAAAAAATATGCCTCCCCAAGCCCCCCCCCCCCCCCCACAAACACATACTTCAGTAGATCACTGTATTCTTCTGCTTTATCTTCTTCTTCATCTTCTTCTTTTCTTCTTCTTTTTATCCACGATCTTTTCCTCGGAGAAATCATGCCTCCTTCAATCCTGACAAATTCTTGCAGATCGATCACCTTTTCTTGTTTGTTTGGTTTTTGTGTGTGTGTGTGTTTTGTTTGTTTAGGAATTGAATAGTGAATTAAATTGAAAAAAAGATTTGTTCGTTTGTTTTAGTTTAATCGTTTTTGTTTTTTTTTGTTTGTTTGTTTGTTTGCTGTTTTGTGTGTGCTTGAGCATTTAACCGCGATTTCGGCCCTGTTCTTTACAAAAGAATTAAGTGAAGTGGGTTATTTCATGTGCAAAGAGTCCCGGTTCAGCTCCCATAAACCATTTGTAAATATTGCGGGACTTGGCAACAAGGATAGAATGCCAAAGCCAGTTATTGTAGTATCCGCGTTGGCGGCGAGACCGCTCATACGCTAATTTAGTAGACCAGCCAAACCTCAAAAAAGGCTCTAGATAAGGATTCGACGGCATTTTTTGTTAATGCTCCGTTCTCATACTGGAAGTCTTGCAAAAATACTAAGGAATAGCGTACGGCCGGATGTCACGTGCGTTTTTGCCGAAAAATGTATTTTTTAGCACAAAATTCAGAAGCATGTCAAAAATCACGATTTTTACTTTTTGCTTGCATTCAATTGATATTTGAAAGATCATGAGTTCCAATTGTCCCTTTTAATGAAATTGCAATTTAAATGTGTTTCCTTAGCAATTTAAAAAGTCATTTTGTACAGCCATATATGGGGCTCTCAAATGTTTGGGTGTTGTTTTCTCGAAATAATATTCACAGATTAATTAACGTTCTGCAAAGTTTGCTTTTCCAAGCTAATTAGATGATCTTCCCAAAGTAATTTAATGTTTTATAAAACTACAAGTGCTTCTTTAATTGAATGTGTCAATATTGTTTCTAGTTTTCTTGAAGAAATCTTTACTTTTAATCAAAACTCTGAACCTACAGGAACTCAGAAAATGCATTTTCGAGCATTTTCCAGTAGCCCCGCGCAGCTTGTGTGCGCGCGAATACTTAATACGTGTGCGTACGTCTACCCCTACGAGCCAGCTACAGGTAAAATCTCTCGCGCGAGAGCTGCATGTTTCGGTCGTTGAGTTGGAAACGTGGTGACTGGAAGAGGGACTATTTCCTTCGAATGTAAGTAACTTAGTAAATAAATACATAGTTCATTATTGCAGTGCATAACGGAACTTAAAAATCTGTTTTGATCTAACAGTTAGATATACAACTTTGATCTGAGACTTGGTTAATATCAAGGTTCAAGCGCTAGTACTACGTTAGGCCGATGTCGTGATTACTGTATTTCGCACCGATCCCGTGGGCGCGGGCATGCCTACCAACCCCCGGGCCGTTACCCGACCGTGCCGGCGGTGCTTGTTAGTGGAACACCGATTATTCCGTAAAGCACGTCTTGACACGGTGCGAAAAGAGACCTAACAAACATAACAGGTCTACGTCTAGATTTAGGTGTCTTGTTCGCTCGATCTAGGTTTGTAATCTATGGCCTTATCACATGCAGTTGGACTGAATCCTCGTCTACTGTTAGGTCTAATCTATCTAACGGTTAGTACACTCTCTCTAATTGTTAATACTATAACATTAGTGTTGGGACATTCTAGCTAGTAAGGGTAGTGTTACTCTAACGACGAACGTTAGTGTTAGTGTTAGAATGTACGGCTAGCGCTATGCCTGTTATTATGCCAAAACAATTCAATCGGGCTAGGCCCTATGATAGTATAATCACAATGAACTTAACACCTAACGTTAGCACATTAGCAGTTGTATAACGTGGACAGTACAGGCCCACTACTACTAACGTTACTGCGCTGGTTAGATGTATTTGTAGGGCTAGAGCCAGGTCCAGGGCAAGGGGTTGTAGTCTATACAGAAGATGTAGATGTAACTGTTAGATCTACCAACGTTTAGAGTCTATAAATATACTAGACCTACAATATAAAATCTAGGGCCGGGGTCTGAAGCATAAATAGCTGGCGTCTGGAATTAGGATCTAGGTCTAACCTTAGTCAAAATCTGGGCCACTGATTCTACCTAACGTTAGAGGTTTCTAGTAACCTACTACTCATATCTAGGCAGTTTTGTTGTAAAGACCCAGCTTACTAGGCCTAGCTAGACCTAAGTTTAGACATCTAGAGGTTCTAAAATCTATGCATAATAATTATACTATATATGTAGGCTAACTTTGATCAAAAAGTTCATGTTAGATCTAACATTAGAAGATCCTAACATTAGCTCTAGCGTGAATTAGCTAGACTAATATTAGTCTCTAGAGCAGAGGTCTAAGGTTGATTCCACTCTTTCTGGTATTTGTAGACCTGTGGGTTCAGAAAAAGAGTCTAGGATTTAGGCCTAGGTGTTTTATGTAAAAGCGAGTCTACAACCAAGTGATCTTGCCATTCATATATGCCCGAAAGAGAGAGAGAGAGAGAGAGAGAGAGAGAAAGTGTTCAGTCCTGACTGCCAACCTCTCCTAATCTGTGAATCATTTACATGGTACTCTTCTAGTTTACAAATAGATCTAGTCAAAAAGGAACTATTTAAAAATGTCTTTACTCATAAGTACCAAGTTCTTATGTTAATGTCTCAAAGAATAAAGGTTCATTTGAAAAAAAATGTAAATATTACATTTTTAATGGATCATTTATACCGACTCACTGAAACCTAAATATCTTCCTTCTTCTTTCTTAACTTTTTAAAAAGCTAAAAAAAATATCATCTTAATAAAAGAGATTTTTAGTTATAATTGATTTGCATGGGGAACAAAGAAAATTATGTCAATGTCAAGATGCCTTTTCAAAACAATCAAATTTCAAATTGATTTTATTTTTCGTTCACTGTTAGCTTATAATGCTCTGCTTTAAAGATGAAAACAAATTATTTGAGTCATGTTGATTTCTGTTTTCAGCTAGATGTACCAACAAGTGGACAGACTGAGTCTTGTCTTCAAACTTCACCAAAGAGAGAGACATAGGCCTATCCTGACTTAATCTAATTGTAAAGACTGAGCTCTTTCTACCTGCAACAAAGTGCAGAACAACCAGAAGGTAAGAAACGGTAAATGTCTTAAATAGCGGTCTAATTTGAAATATCTTTTGAATACTAACTTACTAAGTGTTTGATTATCAAATGTATCACTTCAGTGCCCAGTTGAAAATAATGCCAAATCTAAATACATTGAGTATCAAATGTTCCTATTCCATTTGAATAATTTGTAATAAGCATTTTTTCACTTTGACAGTTGCATTACAATGCAGTGTATAAGTACTTTGCAAACAAAGAGAGGAGAATAATCTTATACACGTAATAATCTTATCTCCATTTATATAAGAAGGGGAGCAAATCTATGATCAAATGTGTATTCTTGTTTTCTTGAAAATTCATTGCATGTTCTATTGTAGAGGATCATATGAAAGAACGGTATTCTATCTACTGAAGATGAGATCATATAAAAATCCAACATAAATGTGATCAAGTAAGATATATGTAATGAAATATTTCTCAACCATGTCAATTGGCATAAGTGTTTAATGTGTGCACAGATGAAAATACGTCTCAGATCAATTAACTTTCCATTGTTATTATGTTGCGTTAAGTATGACGTAAGGGTGATATGCTGTGATGTTTTGTTCTTTATTTTTATCAAGGTGTCAGCAACAGATGGACATGCTGAGTTTGAGATCACATCCACTAGAGTGAGGGGGAGATAGAAAGATGTCTTGACTGCGATGTGAATGCCCTTTCCAGCTCACAAGTAAGTGTCAACGATTTGAAATTAGGAATGTCATCTCTTGAATACAAACCGATTTATGCAAGGAAATCATATCCTAATCCACATACAAATGAGAGCATGATACAATCAAATATTTGTGTACAGGAATTACAGGTGTCAAGATGACTTCCATCCTACATAATTCATTTTCAGTAAGATATGGCTTTAGAGCATCAAAGATGATAATAACAATGACATGATTAATGTATTGCATGTAAGACAAATTAATGTTGACAGTGACCTGAAGATCCAAAATCTCATACTAAAGGATTCATGAGATCGGGATGATTAATTCTAATTCATGATGAATGTGTTTGTTTTTTGTTGCAGTATGATTATCCTGTTTCACTCATAAAAATGATAACTTATTTAAGTTTTTGTTAATTGTATTTTCGACCAGAATTAGCACAAAGTGGACAAAATGGACACTGCAAACCACAGCCAACTACGGACAAGAGAGAGAGAAAAAAGAAAGAGACAGATGTCCTGACTACCAACTTCTAATCTGTGCATCCTGTACTCTATTTCGAAAGGAAATATGGAAGATAAGCAATAATACATGTAAAATGTAAACCCCAAATATGTTGGAATATTTTGTCAAGTCTTTGACATCTTGACCAAATTTTTGACTGTCGATCATTCATTGGGCAGAAAATTAACGCATTTTTTGCTAAATGAATGCAGTACTGCATATGCATGTTGTCAATCACTCCAACAACGAAGATTTACATGAATTAATGCTGATTATTTTTTTTTAGCCTCTGTCAAAGATGGTTGCAGGAGTTTTTATGTTGTTGCAGTCATCCATTCACACGCACATCTGTCCTATTCTCATCTTGCAATAACTTAACATTTACTCAGCAGATCATCTTCAACTTTGGTTTTATACAGAAGAGATGATTACCTGCTGAGCCTTGTACAAGTAGCATTTTAGTTATTGTTGTGATTTTGCTGCTGATTGTAAATTACAGGGAAACCCTGATTTTTATTGACTGTAGAGCATTGCTACCATGACATTATATTTACCTTCGGATGGCAAAGTTACCATAACCTCTAAGCAATTTGACTTTGATTAGTTATGAGGGTATTGATGTGAAAGGTCACGGGGACATTATATGCACGAAAGTGTTGAATGTATCCAGTTGCAGTATCAGGCAAGCATTACCTTGAGATTCTTCTGAATGGAATAAAAAGCTTAATGGAAAGAATTGGATATTTGGATCATGAAAGTTTCCTACGTTTTATATTTCATCGTGTACTCACGGTTAAATTGCTACCATTAGGATCTACTGTATAAAATAGTATACTTTACATTTTCAAGGAAACACTACATATAGAGGAAATCAAGTAACCGTATGTCTTTATTAGCGTACATGTCACTGTGTCTTCACCAAAGATTAAAATGCCCATGTCACTTTCCTCATCAAGTAAAGACAGATACACCATTCTTTCTCTCTCTCTCTCTCTCTGTCTCTCTCCAGAAACAACCCTGCCAGGCTATCCGGTCCGCATCCAGATTCCGTATGAAGGATGTCATCAGAACCTGAACTTACATGTGGAGTGCATCCATCTAAACTTCTCAAATATAATCACAATGTGCTTTCAGGACTATTATAGAAGTTGAATAATGTGTATATATTAGAAATTTCTATTAATCCAGATTAAATGCTTTTTTCTAATCTTTTTTTTTCTTTTTTTTTCCTTAGTGATGAAGTAAAACAAGGCCTGATATCAAAATGTGCACAACACTACTTGGCAAAGAGCATTTACAATATGATTTGATGTAGATCTACTTCCAATTTTGATGGCAGCATTAAAGGGATGAGGGATGGTCTACTTTGGTTGAGATGGGGACTGAGATGGAGATTTTGTAAAATAATGAGAACCCTGTTATGAAATATTAAAGAGTAAACAATACCAAGAGGAATTCCAAATTTATTTGTTAAAAATTGGTTTTGAAAAGGCTGAGATGTACAAAAACAAAGAGGTCCTAATAAAGGTGGCACCCACTTCTAATTATTATCATTCTGTGTCACTTTAAAAAAAAAAAATTCTCGGCCGTTTCAAAACCAAGAACTTTAATCAAACAAACTTCAAATTACTCTAAGAATTTGATGCTCTTTCATATTTCATAAGTTGTTTTTATTTGCTTGCAAAAAGTTAAAGTCTGAATCTCCATCTCAACCAAAACTATATCGTGCCTTTGAGACTCAGAGTTACAAGCCGCATACTAGTAGTTCATGGAAATTGATCCTGTTATTTCCTTTGAAGCCCAAACACCAACATTTTAATCCTGTCAGATTGGAATGTCTTTTGTTTTTGTTTTTATGGGGGGGGGGGGGGGGGGCAAAAAAAAGGGAAGTGAACTTTGCCTTTCTTCATCAGATGGAGGAAAATATGTGACATGTTAGTCAGAAAAAAAAAGAAAACTGCACGTTGAAGTGCTTAAAAAGAGAAAATTTCACAAAGTAACAATTGGTGAATCTGAAGGGAAATAGCATAGAGCATGTTTTTTTCTTTTCTAGTTTAAGATATAAAAGAATAGTATGTAGCTTAAAGGAACGAACATAAGTAAAATGTTTCAATCCAAACGCCAAGAACAAGAAGTAGTGAAAAGAAAATGTACTGGTCAAGATGTATGTTTTACCAGGTTTCTTTCACATGTGCCATAATTGTCATGATGTTGGTAATACTGTAATATATGTTAGCCATTCAGAGCCCCAGCAATGTATTCTGGTACTTGGAGTAAGGGAAAGTATTAGAGGGAAACACCCATGCATTTTGGAGAGGTGATTTTTTTTTTCTTCACTGAGAGACGAGTATTCAATACAGATATCTTATCACACTGGTCTGCAGAACACAAAAATAATATCAGACTAAAAGTAGATTTTTAAAAATTTGGCAGTCACCATTCTAATTTAATTGTACATTGACGAAAGTTCAATGCTACAGCGTACAGTCATAATTAGCTAGGATATGTAACCACAAATTGTTAAGATAGAGATATTGAAATATTGCTTAAAGAGAACATTTTGTTTTTCTAACTGGTGTAACGTTTGTGATGCTGGACACATTATAGTACATTGTATATGTCACATTAAAAAAAAATTGAGGCTATCAATGCAGTTAATGTAGTCAGCGCAATTTGTATTGTTTTCCAAACTCTTTGGATGTATGTCACAGAGATTTGTTCATGAAAGACATTTTCACTGAGGACTCATTCTTTTCTAATGCTTTTAATCATTTAAGAAGATTGCTTTCAGATGGATTTTTTTTGTTTGTTTTTAGATGTCCACAAATGGAGACTGAGGTTCTTTACCTTTCAAAACGAAATACTGTTGAAGAGAAATAATTATATATATTTTGCAGGATTCAAGCTTGTTCTTACTGTGTATGGTATTCTAATCGGCATTTTGGTAACCAGCAACATAGATGTCAAGTGCTGCTATTCTAGTAAATGTACGCTAATGGCAAATCATTGCTTTAAAAAAGAGAAATTGCCTCGTTTACTGTTTACTGTATTTCATTCGTGAACGCTGTTTGAGACGGTGGTTGCGGGCGTGTGCACATTGTGTAGTACGTTTTGTTGGTTGACTGGGAATTTAGAGTGTTGGTGATAACTGAATGATTTTTTTTCACAAATTTGTGATAATATAGAAAAAAAAAAATCGAATTGCAAACAAACAAGTTGTTACATGTCTGCTCCAAGGACATAGAACTTGGCCAAGGATTAATATAATCTGCAATATAGACTCGATGATATAACCGACTTAATGATGGGAAGGGGAAATGAGGCTGTTATTGCATTGTACGCATTTCACTTCTACTTCCTTTTTACTTCTTGTTTTCTCTTTTGAGGGTGATATTTGCCTTACTTTTTCACACAAATCCGGGATACATGATAACAGTCGCCGACTAAGTGTGCGTTCCAAACAACGTTCATGTAAACAATCAACCATCATAAAAGAAACATTTAGTATAAGTCTTCTGCGGGAGAATAAATCAAAATAAAATGCAAACACCTCGCCTTAGAACATTACAAAAGTAAAAGTGATTTCGTGCCTATCCCTTGCAGGGCTCCGTTTCAGGGCCTGAGAATGCAAACTATATAGCATTATGAATTCCAAAGCATTCTCGGGGGAAGGGGTGAGTATGCAGGATGGGAGATTTGGTATCGTAATTTTTCCCAGTAACACGTGATTTGTTATCACGGTTTCCATGACAACCATTTCTGAACATAGTAAACAATTTATATATAACTCTTAGGTTTCATTGTTAAACATGGATTAGTTAGATTGATACATTTTTCACACACAAAAAAAAAATGTTTCAACACTTTCGTACGTTTTACAATTATGAATATTTGAAATTTTCAGGGAGTTACCTAATGATGATCAGTTGCCATGGTAACAACACTACTGATTTTTTTTTTTTTTTTTTGGGGGGGGGAGGGGAAGAAGCACATTTCAGTCATATCAAGGTGCCACAAAGGGTTTTTGCAGTCAGCTATCCAACCTGTCCATTGACTTCGCCAATTATGTAAGATAAATACCTACACGCACTATGCCATGTACAATATATATGGGCTTACGCTATACATTCGATTTTTCATTCAAAATGCGCGTCCGGCAAAAATACATCGTCCCATTTAGGATTACATAAAACGAGTTATCCTTCGCCTTATCTTGTAATTTCTTTGCTGCATAAGATATCAGAATATATATTATATTTCGGAAAAATAAAAACTTTTGATTAGATTGATTTAGGTAGTTTAAAAAAACTTTGAAATATTGGTAGATTATACAAAGTACAATTTTGAGTAAATCAAGTTTTTATGTTTCATTGCGCCATATATAAGCGTGCAAAAATTCTACATTCAAATGCATGTTAGTCAGGTTCTAAACTTGAAATGGAAGATAACACATTTCTAGTTTGAAAGGTACTTATCAACCATTACTTTTTTCGGTAAAAAAATAAAAATCGTGATTTTTGACATTCTTTCAAATTTTGTGCTAAAAAAGGCATTTTTCGGCAAAAACGCGCTTGACATCCGGCCGTACGCTAAACTTAAGTATTTTTGCAAGACTTTCAGCTGGAAAACTTATCATTAACAAATTTTGCCGTCCAAAGTAAAAAAAATCGTCTTGGCTGGCCTACTAATTGGTTGGTAGCTCCTTGATGATAGTTGCTGTTACAGAATTGCACTTTTCATTTTTACTGTGGTAATTGTACTCTGCTGCTTGTTTATTTTCCTGATGGGTCCATTGCATTGATATACAGACTGTATAGCAAGACTGATTTACATGAAGAGAGATAATGTACACATTTGACCTTGAAGAATGTACTGCTATTCGTGATTTGTTTTGTCAATAGGTTGCTGCAGAAAAAAAAAATGACAAAGGAAAAAAAAAAACTCTGCCTTGACACTGTAGTGTTTGCAACTTTTTTCTGAGCCTGCTCGATTTCAGTGGCCCAAACCACACTCATTGAAGTAAGACAGAGCAGAAAACAATTGCATGGACGCATATTTTTTTTTTCAAATGTCGGGCTTTTCAAGCAATAGCTGTCGTTCAAAATCAATTCTATAACTTTCTGAGCATGCTGAGAATATCAAATTTGTCATTCTAAGCTCATCTCCAATTTCCTCGAAAAACATCTCATACAAAGCGTAGGCCTATATCCATATTGCCTTTGATTTAATTTGTCAAAATTGTACTCTCTAAAAGTTATAGAATTTATTTTGAATGACAGCTATTGCTTAAAAAGTCCGACATCTGAAAAAAGCAAAACAAAAAACGAAACAAGACAAAAAAATCGTGTCTTCTTTGAAGGTCGCGCTGAAGAAACGCCCTCTGAGTCAGCTTCTTCATTCAAAACTTGGTAAAGAGCCTGCATGATCACACTGAACAGATCTCTACTGACAACATGATGAGTCCACGCTGATCTCTGTGACCGCGTTGGTGGTGGATGGTGGCGAGTTGGGGAGGGGGGGGGGGGGGTGTGGATATCATTCATCCAATTATTTTTCTATCTCCAACAAAACTTGTAAAATCATCTCTTACCATGCGCGAGATAAAAGTCGTGGGATAAGATAATACAAAAATAAAATTAAAACATCCATGCATCATTAAAATCTAGACGTTTGTGTGATTCTAGATTTGATAGTTGGTGAGCGAGAGAGCTCACATGCGTGATGCATCCATTACAAGTCTTGTTGTTGTTTTTTGTTTGTTTTGATGTCTCAAACTTGCATGACCCTCCCAAATGGAGCGGAGGTAAATGAGTCACATCGAAACTATACAAGCAATTAAAGAGGATTTTATTGTTTTCCAACGATACGTTTTAGATGTACACTGAAATGAGCATCAAATAATATAATATATATACCGAATATGACGTGATCTTTACTAACTTCTCCTTCTTCTTTTTCTTCTTCTTTTTTTTCTCCTCCTCCTCCTCCTCCTTCTTCTTCTTATAATTATTATTAGCAGTAATAGTATAGTAGTATAGCGTAGTAGTATGATTATTATTATTAGCATTATTATTCTTGTTATCGTCTTCGTTATTTTCATAATTAATCCTTTTGTCACATTTTATTGTTTGATATCTATAGGAACTTGACTGAAATCAATTATTTGCATTTTGAATATTCACATTGTGATCACGCGACTCATGAAATTTGAAGAGACGCGCAATGGTGACTGCTTATGTTAACGTCTTGACTCCGACAACCAATTTTCAAATGATTGTCTTCATTTCACAAAATCGCAATGGTGTACGTTTCCATCTTGTCAGTTCTTGGTATAAGACTTTCCTTATATTCGCCTCATCTCACCGAGTTAAAGGGGAAACCGAAGAGGTGTCTCGGTGGTGTAATTGATGATGTCACTGTGTATCTAGCTCTTGAGAGTCAAATCAAAGATGACATATTAACTTTATTAGCTCTTCACTATGTACAGTTTTCTGAGGGATTGATCACGCACCTACTGCATTATCAACATTGTCTTCATCATCATCCTCTCTCCTATACTCCTCTCTCTCTCTCTTTCATCTTGATCTTATGTAAGATGCATACAGGAGACTGGAAAAATAAACACAAAAATGGGATTCCAACGTTAGGGGATCCCATTTCTTTCTTTTTTCTGCATTTCTAGCATAATAAATGTCATGTATACACTTATTTTCTTTTTGTTTTGTTTTGCTTTTATTTATTTTTTTTTTTTGTTCCGGATGTTTTGTATCATTGATGAATTTTGTAAACCACGATGGAGTGTGATGTAACCAATGTAAATGTAAATGTATAGGGATTATCAATAACTACTTCTGTCTTCTGTCGTATGTGTCATCGCTCTGCCCTTTCATTGATTATTAACTGAACTCCTGCATCATTATAAAAAAAAAACTATGAGGTTGATTCCCACTTCTTTCGATGCAGTTACATGTAGGCCTATAAATAAGCAAAACAAATGGAATACATGCACCCCATGCACGTAAAATTGAATGGAGACATTGTCATTGACATTGCAACTTCAGCTCCCTTACGCTATATGAGGATACAGAGTAGATTGGAAGGAAGGAAGGAAGGAAGAAACGTCGATTGACCTTATAGTATTCCCCAATCTCTCGACCTCCAAAAGAGGAACACATTTGAATACAACTCTATCGGGAAGATGGTTTCGTTGAACTTTTTTGCTGAGGTTATACCGGATTCGCCATGGCACGTTTTACAGGGGATGACAGTGTGAAGTCAAGAACAGAAATTTGATTGTGATGGAGGCAATTATAGGTGATATGGTTTAGCATATCACCATTGTTGTCAAATATATCCTACCAATTTTCTAGGTTATATATACAGATTTTTTTTTTTCAAAATCGACCAAACCAACTGACCGAAAATGTCCATGATTCTCATAACAATATTGGCATTTTAACGTTCCAACGTGTATTTATTACGTGATCTAAGACACTATTTTATTTCATTTTTGTTTTTGTTATTTAGATGAAGGCAAGTTATTGATCATAATTACTTTCCTAGCCGAGTGTCATTTATTGTTATGCTTGGAGCGCACAAACTTCAAGATCAAAAATGTATATCTTGCACAACAGCGTGCGCGCGTCCACGTTTGCCCGTTAAACACGCTCGATGGGGTGAACTTTAAATTGTGTTTAAGATAAGTTGTTCTTGTGTTTTTTTTTTTTTTGGGGGGGGGTCAATATAATCATGATCACGATTTGCTTTATATGCAACGCTTGTCTATCGTTCTGTAGGCTTTTTGCGAGCACAGCACATACGTGCACTTGTTCTCTTTTTTCCATTTTGATGTTTGATTTAGAGATTTCCTTGTTTCAAAGAAGACGATCATCAAAATATTTTACAGATCTCCTTGCTGTTTAATGTACAAATGTATTCACAACAATTCTCCATCAACATCCGCAGAGTGGTATCTTTGTAGATGAAATGTCAAGACTGGAAAATATGAGAAATAAAAACAACAACAACAATAACTATTATTATACGTATACCAAAATCCCGCACAACGTTTTACCAAAAGTCATTAATGCAATTAATGAACTGATGGCTGGAACGTATACGGTTCATTATTCCGAAGGTTCGTTATTCCGGAGGGTCTTTATTCCGAAGGTTCGTTATTCTAAAAATGAAATAAGGTTTGTTATTCCGAAGGTTCATTAATCCGAAAATGAAATAAGGTTCGTTATTCCGAAAGTTCGTTAATCCGAAAATGAAATACGGCTCGGTATTCCGAAGTTTTGTTATACGGACCCTATTTCAATTTCGGATCAACGAACCTTCGGAATAACGAACCCTATTCAACTTTCGGATTAATGAACCTTCGGATTAACGAACCCTATTTCATTTTCGGATAAACGTGCCTTCGGAATAGCGCACCCTATTTCATTTTCGGATTAACGAACCTTCGGAATAGCGCCACAAATGTTCGGATTAACTAACCCTTTTTCATTCTCGAACTAATAATGAACCTCTAGGGAATTTGTGTGTTTCCTATAACGAACCTTCGGAATAACGAACCTTCCAAATAACGAACAGCATCCGCTGGAACACACATGTCCGAGCATGCGCTGCTTATGAAGAAAACTGAATTATTTTAACAATATCTTAATAAAGAAAATGAAGCTTAATGTGTACAATATGTAACACCTTATTTTGATTTGAGTAGTAAATATATTAGCTACTTTTTCCTCCTTGCCAAGTATCACAACTGCTATAACCAGGCCCCATTCCGTCAGTCTTTGAGCTTTTACATCCTCTTATACGGTATTTTCGTATCTATGGTATATAACTCTCCTTCCTTTCATGTTATGCTTTCAGTTGAACTTGTGTCATGGCAATGTTTCTCTGCCATTGTTTGAATTTGATATCATATCGTGTACCCCTGTATTTTATGTTGTGGATGTTAGTTGAGATTGTCATGTTATGTGCAAATAATGCCTATTTATTTCTTAATGTTTTGTATAATAACATTAGGCCTATATATTTATGTTAAATTATGTTCACATACAGAGCCTTTCGGAAATCCAACCAGACTTCTTTTTTTCTAATTTACCCACCCATCATTATGTTTCTATTCCTTTGAAAGCTCTGTTGAGTGTTAATGTGTGACTATCCAATGTATCTATGTATATATCGTTAGTTTTATTTTTTTTAATCGCTGATCAAGCTTCAACTGACCAAAAGAGCATATTACCTGATAGAATTCGTCTAAGAGTTACGTTATCATCTTTCCAATCGCGTGCCCCCCCCCCCACGCACACATACAGTTTAGATGAGAGACTACTTATATACCGATCTGTTAATTCTGACTTATTTGTAAAAGCAGATAACCTTGAGGACGAAGCATTTTGAGTGAAATCTGTATAGATACACTGTAACCAAACATCAGATCGGCGACCAAGACAGATATAGAGTATATTGTAGGTTCTCTGGTTGGGTTAATTGGAACCAGTTGCGCGCATTCAAAACAGTTCAGTTCAGTTCAGTTCAGTTTTTATTTCTGCATTTCAAAATCAATACAAATCAACAAAATACTTACATAGTCATTTACACAGCTAATATTCGTAACGTTTGGATCTTACATACATTTTCTTTTTTTCAAGAACGAATATCATATATGAAAGGAAGCAATAGGAAATGATAAAAATGAAATGCAGGGGACCATCATCATAAGCTAAACTTGACGAGGAAGATGGCACACTCGTGCCAGTGAGGTTGTTTAGAACCAGTTTCCATAGCGATGAATGGCCATGACATCACACTTTGGTGCTCTTTTGTGAGGAGTCGTAACAAATAACCAGGGACCTCCCTGAAACTGTGCACTTCACACTGGAATCGTCCCGTGGTGGTGCCATATGGGGGTAGACATATTGTTTTCTGTTTGAGGAAATCGGTATAGTGTGCGCCTGTGCGTGACTTTGTTTTTATTTGTTTGTTTGTTTGTTTGTGTGTGTGTGTGGGGGGGGGGTATGTGTGTTTGTGTGTACGTGTGTGTGTGTGTGTGTGTGCGTATGGAATGTGCGTGTATGTACATTGCGAAAGATGCTTTGCAAGTGCTGTGACAGTCAAAATGTAAACCACGTTCATTACATTTTATTAATCATTTTTAAGCGTATAGGTACAGTCTGTTAACATTGGTTGCTTACATCAACCTCTGATATTGCACATTAAAATCGATGTTTATTTCAAGTTTCTGAATGTTTTAAACCAAGCATAACATAAATTGCAGTGAACTACTAGTCGAAACGAGATTATTTATAAGCCATATACATAAGACTGGCAAGAGATTCCTCCCAGTCAATAAATATTTGGCGAAGCATTCATTATATTTTAGCATTGCTTTCTTCTATATTATCATTGCTAAATACTATAGGTTTGGAATACTTCGTTGCTTTCGGGTGAACGGTGCTGTCAGGCAAAATAGGATTTCATGACTAAACACTATATGACATCACATATTTTATCGTGTAGGCCTACGCAAAATATTGTCATTCCCAGCATTTGTTAGTTTGATTGTGTTTGTTTTATTTTGTTCTGGTTTTTTTTTTTCAAACGCCGTTATGCCCCAATCTCAAAACGTAGCATATCGGACCGGCTGTTGATCGTGTTCTTTCAACTCATTCAGCCAGAAATAGCATTTTTTTAAAACTCTTTTATAGCCAAAAAAAAAAAAGAACTTTATTCGTCACTAGTTTATTCGTCATTTTTTTTTCATAATGAATGGAATATTGAGAGATGATGACATCGGCTCCGTCATATTCATCAACTGTTCAATAACAGTGGAATGTTTAAAGTACTAGTAATATATTGTCTGCCAAAATTATCGAAACTTCACAATTTCATAACTTCTCTAATTTTCATTCGATTCTGACCAAATTTCACTGTTGTGAAATATCACTCTTTCTTTTCAGAATAACTTCAAACTGGTCAGGGATTGCCATGTAAGTTATTTGTACCATGCAGAAACTTGCTACGCCGCGTCACAACTGGATTGTTTACAATCACGCATGTGTAGTTCAAAATTGACAATATTAAAACAATAATTTCTATAAATGTCCTCTGAAGACCAAAAGTGATTATTTAAGAATACATGACAGAACATCTTACATTTCTTATTATGATAGTTATTATTATTTTTTTTTTTGGGGGGGGGGAAGAAAATACTTACTTTCCTTTCCTCAACAAGTACGCTAATGCAAATCCGACTTTGTTAAACATGTCGATGATTAATGAGGTTCTAAATGACGCGTGCAGCCTAGTTAGGCCCTTTGCTCAATTGCTAATGGGGCACGCGCGCTTGTTGTGACCGTGACTTCCGGTTTGTTGGCAAATTACCGTAAAACCTCCTATTCTCGCGTGTAACGCCAAACGGTGTTTGCACTGCATAATCTTTACTTCGGTGTTCGTGGCGTACAAACATGGTACAAAGGAGGGGATATGGAAGACATGTCATATCGTCCAGAGGTTACCTTATACTGTATTGAACTATTCGTGCTGGATTCCTGCTCAGTGTAAACATTAGTTTCACTCATCCTCACTCCTGAATATCTGCCTACCAAAACGTGTCTTCAAAAAATTGTGGTACTGGTAAGGTCGGTTGCCGGCCGGTGCGAAGCTACTTTGTTGTTTCTTTTTCCTGTGACCAGGGATCTGTTATTTTGACTACGTATTCAGTCAGTTCACAGTTATCTACGGTAAACCATTGCATGACATATTTCGAAGGTATATGATGCAGCTTGTATCTCTAAATCCAATATCAAGTCACACACAGATGCTATCTTGCGGTGAATTGTTCTGTAGACCGGACCTGGGAATTTTGAGCACGGCACGTTATTGTAGGGGGCGGGGCGACACACCTCACGCAGCAGCAGACTCCGCCGGGTGCAAAAATCATGGCGGTATGGACAGCCGCTGCATGTGGTAGTGTGCAAGTACAAGTACCAGGTACAGTGTACGTAGTCCACCTGCCACCAGTCAGTTCCAGCCTAGCAGCCTGTGTTTGTACGCCGCGACTGTAGCCGTCTTTACGACAGCCGATCGTTCTGGAGCTCGGATGGTGATTCCTGCTTGCTGAATGTGGAAGAAGATCTTGCCGTTAAAAGCAGATTCTCATTGGCTCGTTGTGGTTGACATCTGGAATCAAAATGTCTGAAACTGTTGGAAAGGTAAAATTGTCTGCACTGTATCTGATTGTGAAGGGAGAGCGAGTGAGACCATTCATTCATGAGTGGACTCTGTTTCGAAAGGTCTAAAATTGTAACGTTAATGGAGTCATCTCATATTACAGAACACACGTGTTTGCTTGTTCACTGGGCCGGAATCGATCCAGTGACAATCTCATTATTTTTGTACTTTGGAGCGCCACTAACTATGCAGCTATGGGGATAGAAAGACAATACCTTTAGTTTTTACCATTGCTGCAATGTAACGCTAATCTTCTGTTAGATTTAGTCGCTGGGATCAACATGAATCAATTGAATGGCCATAATCAATGGCAATACAGTACAGGCTGCTCCAGCATCATTATTCATATTCTTAAATTTGTAATCATATTGCTGTAGGGCCTATACCTAACTACACGCAGCGCTGGCGCAGCACAGTGTCTGGTCAGGCTAGGCCTATACCCAGAGTCTAATTAGATCTGGAGTGGATTCTATATATAGGGGCCTATATATATAAGATAATATGCTCTGAGCTCTGTTGTACCTCTTGTTTTAGTGCATATCAATACTCCCATATCCATGTAGATAGAACTACAAAGTAGCTAATCTAGAAATCATTCTTAAAGTTTTACTTTATATTATTTATGTATTCATGTATTTAATTGCAATTTCCACAAATGGTTCAAGTTCCCATTCACTCCCATTCTTTTCTTGGGTAGGTCATCACTTGCCGTGCTGCTGTGGCATGGGAACCAAAAAAGGAGCTCACCATCGAAACGGTCGAGGTTGCTCCTCCTCGGGCAGGTGAAGTTCGTATCAAGGTGTGTTTAAGAGAAGACCCATGTTGCTGTCAAGAGAAGCAAGGGTTGTTTTTTTTTTTTTGGATGAATGAATTTATTTACCGGTATTTATTTACTTATTTATTGATTTTCTATTATTTATTTATTTATTTATTTATTTAAGTTTTGATTATTTATTTATTCATTTTTATTTTCAATTTATTTATTTATGTATTAATTAATTTATTCATTCATTCATTCATTCATTCATTTTTATATGTTTATTTAATTGCTTTCTTCTGTTGGTAATGCCAAGGCAGGAATAATGAAAAAAAAAAAATGTTTCCATTTATGCAATGTCAGCGTTGATTATCATTATCTCATAGATTTATACATTTTCTCTGAAATATTTTTCTTGACTTTCTGATTTGCTTTTACATTCCTCCGTTAATAATGCCAGGAATAATGGGGAAAAAGTGTCCCTTTACACAATGTCAGCTTTTGATTTCCAATATCTCATTAATTGGTACATTTTCTGATGTGATATTTGATTATTTTTTAGTCTTAAACCTAGACCTTCTAAGAGCATGTTTGGAGGAAGTAATGCTTATAGATAGTCAGAACAACTTTTTTTTTTTTTACTTTCCTCTGGGATGTTTATTATTCTGTGTCACACAAATGAAATATTTATCGGAGCAGATGTTTATCATGATATTGCTAATTCAACAAAAAGAAGACTTTGGAACATGTAATAGACTTTCTTGTCAGAGAACAATCATCGGATAAGAAAAAACATGATACATACTAGTACATCATGAAGATAAATTTCTGAGCAAACAACGCTTTGTCTGAAACGCTTGCAGATCACATTTACTTCACGCCATAGACTTTTCATTGTTAGCAATACATATGTTATGATTGTTGTGAATTAATTAAAGAAAATATAGCACTGTTTTCCTGTATTTACAGTCATAAATTTTCCTGTGTACAGGTGTAATAATTACTGCAATGTAATGCCAAGTTGCAGACATCAATAAAAGTGAATAGATCGTTTTCCATCACTGATATAATGTAAGTTCTATCCCTGAATAATCATTCTCTTACTTCAGGTCATATAAACATTACCAACAAAAAAGTTCCCCTTTCAACAGTTTGCCATAACATTGTTAAGGTACAATGTAAACACGAATATCTGCTCGCTAAGCCAAACATATGAAATTCTACCAACAAACATAACCCTAAACCCTAATTCTAATCCTCACATCAAACTAACGCTAAAACCCTCTCACAACCTTTACCCGATCCCTGAGTTCTTGGAGAAAATAATTGTTGCACAAGCAAATGTTGTGTCGTCGTTTCTACCACACAGGTCAGTGACTGCCTTGCACCATCTCTTCATGGTGTTGATCAGTCTTAGTGACACTTGTGTAGTGTAAGGTGTATTGGGACAAGGAATAAAACTGAACACTCTTCCAACACCTCACTATGCAAATCTTTTAGCCAAGAAGGGGATTTGAATGGCTCAATGAACATGAATTCATTACACTTTCAGATTAATGAAGTTTCACGTTGTTGGGATTTTGTTTACAAACTTGTGCACTCAACCACAACTTTTTCTTTCCTATTGGTAACAAGCTATGAATACATTTTTAGGGACTTTTGCGGAGTATAAAAATTGCTGAAAATTTCTCTTTGGAGTATTCTGGCTACTTCAGGACCCCCAACTCCCATGCTTGTCACCAGTTTGAGGATTTTTGATATTTTAGTAGTGATTCGCCAGATAATTATTAGAGATCAAGCAGTTGAAGTGGCATGGTATTGATGAGGTTTTTATGACAAATTTAAAATTTGAATGTGGATATTGTATGAGTCTCATATCTTACTTATAAAAGAACTACAGTGCACTCCCGTTATAACGAACATGGTTGTAACAAAATCCCGGCTACAGCGAAATCAAAATTCAGACCGCAACATTATCCTCTCTATTCTTCTTTGTTGTTTATATTCAGATTTATATTCAGATATACACTCAATATGTATTCATAACAAAATTTTGATATAACGAATGAAAATTGCAGATCCCAAGGACTTTGTTATAGCAGGAGTCCACTCACATACAAAGAAGTATTTGGTAAAGTTGTTTCAGCACAGGTCAATTTTTCACATGGTATTACCATGCTGTCCATACCATAGGTGTTGGCAACAGGAGTATGCCACACGGACGCCTACACCCTCAGCGGGGCGGATTCCGAAGGGATGTTTCCCTGCATCCTGGGCCACGAGGGAGGCGGAATAGTGGAGAGCATTGGGGAGGGAGTCAAATCTGTTCAGCCAGGGGATCACGTCGTACCCCTGTACATTCCCCAGTGCTACAACTGCAAGTTCTGCAATAGTAAAAAAACCAATCTGTGCAGCGTCATCAGGTGAGACCTCTCTTTGCTGCAGAAGTTTGTTTGTTTGTTTGTTTTGTTCATGGCTCGATTATGTTACACCCTTGGCATGGTCGGCACTTTTTACTACGACCTTTGCAAAGATCTGTTATACATGTAAAATCTGATGCTAAAAACCCACTGACCAGTTGCTCAATTGTCCTTGCAAGCTTGGTTGTAGACTAGGCCTAATTATAATGCCCCATACCAGCCTACAGTAAAATCACAAATGTTTGTTTGTGGCATGAAATTTTCACAAATTGGAGCTGACTGCCCTTTTCATGGCATGCTTGTGCATGTTGCCATGTGCCATTTTGTAGACAAAACTTTTCTCATGCAGTTTACTTTCGCAAATCTTGGGTCCTCGCGGAATACATGCAAGTTTCATACACATGAAAATTTCTGGTTGTACAATATCTGTGTGTATTTGCCACATTCTGTAAAGCGGGGTTCCCACTATCGTACGATCTATTACGAACGCCACGATTGGACATTCGTAACTAATCGTGGAAGTTTCGTTGAACTCGTCTGAAATTTCATGTTTGGATACGAGGTTATGCGAGTCAATACGTGTTGGTTCGCTTCGATGCGATATGGTTACGATTGGTCTATTTCGAGCAATACGATCTGTCACGATCTAATCTCCAGTTCAAATACGATCCGATAGGATTGTCCCAATGGAGTCCATGATTGGACCCGATCTACAACTATCATTACGATCAGGATCCCCGATTTGGTGCGTACAGCTACGTTCTGATACGTTCCAATACGAATACGGCGAACTAATGTGGGTTGTTGAGATAAGATACAATATCTTTCACGATTGGGATCAAAACCGACCCCCATTCAAGGTGCAATTGGACCCCAATGGGAATATTCTAGTCCGGCTGACGATGAATTTCATTGTTTCCACAACTTCTGCAGAGTGATTAGGCCTACTATCCACAACCGTTGACGATGGCAAGGGTTGACAGGTTGAGGATGATGAGAACGTGACCTTTGCAGTATTGCGCACGACGATTACGTTATCATGAGATAGAAAATATCACCTAGGCCAGCCACAACCTCAGACAGTCCCTTCTCTAATTTAACCGAAAGAAATTAATAGATTATTGAATCGACGTGCTCATCCCCCCCCCAAAAAAAAAAATACACAAGATCAGATCATTGCCCCATCTTCTCAAGAAAAAAAGATCAAGACAAATGTTCTCACCTTTCTTTGAAAAACATGAAGAAAATGATTATGTATGATGAAATTGAAGCTGAAAAAAAGAGGATGGGATCTTTTTGAGTTCGAACATAATATGTATTATTTACGCTCAATATAAGAAAGTTGGCCGGACTGATAGCATTGCTTGTGTGTTTGATTTCATATTCGTATTGTATGTATCATGCGCATTTTTATTTCAAAATGTTGTCATCTCATGGGGTATTGAAATTTTGGTTGGTTTGGCTTGATTTATTGTTTTGTTTGACAGTGTTTAACAAAAACCAACATACAAACAACAGAAAGGTAACTCCCCTAAAATAATGTCACTTTTTAATAAAAAATCAAGTCTTAAGCAAAATTATTTCCCAGGGGTATTGCTACACTTATTGACTAACTTTTATGTGAAAAATAATGACAGTGACCTTTATAGTCATGCACGAGTGACCTTACATCCACGACAATGGTCACTTTTCAAAAATTACAAAAGTTACTTTGTGGGGTATGTTTAACATTCTACTTCTGGTGGATGTTTCAGTGGTGTTGTTATTTTATCTTTCATTGTGCAACCCTTCCCTTATTCAACCTCGCGGAATACAAAAAATATACGATTTGCGTGTAAAATAAGGGCATATGTGCAAAATAAGCAGAAGGAAAGTGAAAAAGTCGATCCTGATTAAGGGCAAGTCCAAGATAACGCGCATGTTACGTATGGGACATTCAGAGACTTTTATGACCTGAAAAATAGTGTTAATGGCCTTTGATCATATTGAACTTCATCATGGTGATTGATATCTAGGAGAAGTATAATCATGTAAAAAATTGAGAAAAATTACCTTGACAATTATATTCTAGAAGAGAAAATATGTGCCGTTACGTATGGGACCAGAAAAATTTTGTTTTTTTGAACATTTTTTTCAACCTCAAAACTCTCTGAAAGTATATCATTCTACAACTTGTAACTCACTGTGATGAAAGTCACAACACTCAAGATTATCACAGGTAAGTTTCATGTCATTAGGCAAAAAGCTCTAATTACAGGTTCTAATTAAAGACAGACATGACGCGTTACGTATGGGACAGTTACGTATGAGACAGTTTGTCCCCCATTCATTTAGTGTGTGAAGAACCATGTTTATGGGTATTTTGCATAATTATTGAAGTAAAATCAGTTGAAACTACTCAAATACTGATCCAGATTGTCAAGGAAACAATATTCCCCAAATATTCACCATCATAATCATATTCAATCATATTTTTATATATTTATGACCAACCTGGGTATGCATGCCCTTTGTCCCCCATTCGTTTAGTATGTGGAGAACCATGTTTATGGGTATTTTGCAAAATAATTTTGCAAAATACCCATAAACAAATTTTTGCATAATTATTGAGGTGGAATCAGTTGAAATTACTCAAATACTGATCCAGATTGACCAGGGAACAATATTCCCCAGATATTTACCATCATAATCACATTTAATCATATTCTATATTTTTATGACCAACCTTTAGTATGTATGCCCTATTTTTATCAGGATAGTTACAACTGAAAAATTGAATAGTTTAAAGTGTTTACTTCCTATGATGAAGGGCAGTTTGCCATTCAGTTTCAATAAAAATCAACTTGACACAAGGAATATCAAGTTTAATAAATAAGCAATACCTGCTGCATGGAACCCCAGTGATCGAGTAGATTATGATGTCTGTCTAGCAGTCAGGTCATTGATTCGAGTCACACCTCAGTATGTATACCCATGAATTTTGTTGTGGCTACTATTGAAAACTGAATAAGGACAATTTGTGTATCACTTGCAATAAATGAAAAAATCATTTTACTTTATTTTTTTTTACGACCATTTCAAATTCGAACTCCACACATAAACTTTGAATTCCTCTAGTCTTACGATTGTATGCTCTTAAGTAATTCATATAATTGGTTTCCAATCATCTCATTAAATGTTGAAAACTGAATCCTCATTTCTACAAAAAACTATACCATCCCTTTAATGCTGATTTTTCATTGTGTATTTTGCCATTTTCCCCTCCCCCTTTCTGAAAATTGTTCAGTCAAGTTCATGTATTGTTTCAAGTGTCTATAACTCAAAAAGTAGCTACAATGTTGGGATGCTTTCTTCAGGATGATTGACCATATGTGTACTGAGAGACCTTCCCAGCTAGCTACATGCATTCACATGCGATATGTATGAGGATGTCCCATACGTAACGCATTTGTCCCATACGCAACATTATTTCAATGCCTAATAAAAAATGTTTCTTTTACTTTTTTTTTCTTTTTTCTCTGGTATTTAATTTCTCTAAACAATAAATTAGAACTTTCCAAAAGGGCATTAAAATAACCTTAGCAATTTCAGAAAAAACCTAAAAAAATGACCTCATTTTGTTACGTATGGGACATCTCATGATAGGACACGAGCTAATTTGCATAATCATTTGCATAATCCCTAAATTTTCATACCAAGTTAAACTATGTGATGAACTTCTTATGTCCACATATAAATCAAATATCATTTGCTTTCCTTTGAATTAATATGAATTTTTATAAATGTCCCATACGTAACGCTGTGTTTCACATTTATGCAAATGAAGCCCTTGAAATTTGCATAAATTTACATAATATCATTTTTTCCTCCATGGAAATCAAAACTTCAACTCATAAGCTTCAAAATGATACCAAACATGTCAATATTGATCGAAGATGAAATTTTGCCTTCTGAGGGGACCTTATCTTGGACTTGCCCTTAACACGATTAAGAAGCACGATTAGATAAGATTTGCTGCATTTTGATACGATCCAAGACAATCTGATGCAAGATCACGATTAAAAATGAATCGTGTTAATCATTGAAAATTTTTGAACCGTCCAAAAATTTTCTACGATAAATGCGATTGCCACGATTGACCTCAAGATCTGATACAATCTAATACGATCTGACAAGATCACCATGATTGCTTCACGATTGAAACTTCGATTTCAATCGTGGCGCCAGTCGTGATAGTGGGAACCCCGCTTAAGTGATACTGTAGCTACATGTATGCAGAACATTTATGTCATATATCAAACCCAAAACTGTGACTTTGAATGCTAGATATCTTTGTGGTTTGTATTTGGTGCTCTTATTTCCTTCCTTTGAGCAGGAGAGGTGTGTAACTTCAGCAGTGTATCAGGCACGACAATACGGTGCAATTAACTCGCCAAATCATATGACCTCGAAGCCTCATTTGCATAAATTAGACAGCTTGTGTACGCAAAACCGCTGGGGAAGTGTACCAGGACAATCGCAATATCTCACCTCAGACACCATCGAATGATTAAATCTATACAGCAAATTGAAGCAGAAACTATTCTCTAACTTGCAATGTTAGTTATTTTGAGTTTTATTGAGGATAAACATGTGAAAATAATGTTTTTCTGTAATAACTATTTTTCTGTCACGTGATCCCATCCCTTCTCTCTCTGCTCTCTCATTCCTCTCTTCTCTCTGTCAAATCCTCTAGGTCCACCCAAGGAAAGGGGGTGATGCCAGATGGCACATCTCGCTTCACTTGCAATGGGAAGACCCTCTACCACTTCATGGGGACCTCCACGTTCAGCGAGTACACCGTTGTGGCTGAAATCTCCATAGCAAAGGTAACCCTGACTTGATAGCAACCTCCGCGCTGAAAGGGCAGTGACCTTTGCAGTGTTAGTACACTCATTTAAATCCAAAAAGATTCTAGCAATTCTCTTGAAGTGTATGTGGCTCTATTTTGATGATGCTACTTCGGACTGATTGATGCTTCTGTCTATATGTTCACACACGGATACATTTAGTCCATGAAATACAATGTATATGGGCATATGGTTGTGACAATGTGCAAAAGTTTATATGCTGGTACTAAATCCAGTAATGAAATACATTTCCAAACATTTTGCATGGACAACACAGATTATAAAGATGTTTCGGATGAAACAAACTCCGAATTAAAGCTAAGAAAATATAAGATTGGTTTAGTATATGGAAATACAATTTATACTCATATGACTGTACTTTTTCCTCAGGTAAAAAAAGAACATAATGTATCTAGTGACACAATGTATGTCAGTAAAAGATCAGTACAAATTGTACCATTCTACAGACATTTCTTTTTTTTCTCTTAACTCCTTTTGTGATATGTTAATTCAATTTGATATAATTTTTCAAGATCGGTGATATAATGTGTAGCTCAACCACCATAAATGTAGAAGTGGCAGCTCTCAATGAAAATTGGCCATCGCATTGTTTGAATGTTGTACCATTGAAGCATGTGTGATTTATTCCAATCTCTAACCTGTTTGCTCATCAGTCCTAGATGGTGCAATATATCCACGCAATGAGGGGCTTCTGTGTTGAAGGTGCCCTTCGTACCCCCGCCAATATTTGATTTAGGGATCATGCCGCATTGACTGCGCACACCGGTGCATGCCATGCGTGTGCTCCTTTAATACCACTCCCACTGATTTTGTGCAAAGTAAATGCTAGAATGCAAATATTTAACTGCAAACACACAAACACACACACACACACACACACATACTGTATAAATACTCATTAAGTTTTAGCCTTGGCACCACACAATACAATAATATTTTAGGTGGACCTGTGCTCTATAACAAATTTAAAGAAATATTATTATTATTATTAATATTATTATTATTATTATTATTATTATTATTATTATTATTATTATTATTATCATTATTATTATTATTATTATTATTATTATTATCATTATTATTATTATTATTGTTATTAATATTATTATTATTATTTCAGAGAATCATTTCTTTAGTTATATAACTCTTAGCCAGACAAGATACTGTTTTTATTTCCAACCAGATCTATTATATGTTCTTCTAGAGCCTGGAGACTGTGTTAAAGCTTATATGCTAGTTAGATAGTTTTTTATATGTTTCATACACAAGGAAAGAAAGCATACTGCACATGTCAGTTGCTGTCGATGATATAAACAATATTCCTTTTTTAATGCAATCCTTTCAAATTCACTTCTATGATAATTATTCATAATTGCATGTCCATGCAACTACCTTTTGAACTGGTTTTGATGTCTTTGCTAGATGGAATTGTGAATGAAGGGGGTATATATGCTTACATGCTAAATGTTGAAATGTCTCAAAGAAAATGAATCCCGACAGGTAGGTTGAGCTTCTGCCAGTCCTTAGTTTAATAGGCATGCTTTCTCCGGCTAAGTGATTATTCATACAGTTGTTGTTGTTGTTTTTTTCTTGCTGTCTGCTGTCTCAAGATCAGTTAGAAATGGGTAACATACGGCTATGCTGTATGTTTTGCAAGGATTTTATTTTTCAGAGAATTTCCCAAGTGCGGTGCCAATCGCAAACTTAACAATGTGCAAAATTATTAACTCTGACCTTAACATAAATGTGACATGCGCGATTGCCTGTCTCCCTTCATTGCTGTACTCCATGATTGCAAATCTACTCACGAAAATGTTGGGAAGTCCTGATTTGCGAAAAATTAAACTTGCTAAATATATTGCATATTGCTGTAACGAAAGAAAATGTAATGTGGTATTTGCATTTTCCTGCTGCTGTTTCTAGGTAAATGCCAAAGCCCCGCTTGACAAGGTTTGTCTTCTTGGGTGCGGTATCACAACTGGGTACGGTGCGGCTCGCATCACTGCCAATGTAAGTCAAATTGGTGGCTTCCTTCGCTACATCAATCAGTTCCCGTCTAATATTCTCCAGTAATATATCCTCTAAATGCCAAGACTTGAGAGGATTTCAAACAAAAACAAGGTCTGTGAGGCATACTACGGTACTATTAATGTTCTGATGCAAATTTTGAGTAACTGATTGTATTTGCATGCATAATATTTTGTGGTAATTGGGGATTGCACGGTAAGACGATAGAATGTTTCTGTAATTTATTACAATTTATGGATGTTCCTTGGTCATGAAATTGGGTCTTTATTACCAGGGAGTGATTATTTGGAGATGAGTGTGAGCCATAGGGTCAAAGCCATGGGTATATGTCAAATTAACACATGTGGGATTGTGCCATTAAAATTTTAAATCTACATACATTTCAATTTCTTTTGAATCATGTGAAACTGTTATCCCACAATTTCAAGATATACTATAGATTCATTAAGAGAATTGTGGAACATGGTAGAGGTGTACCAGTTGCCATAGGAGCATTTCTAGGTATTATGATTATTCTTTGACTGAGTTCCCTTTACCTTTGAAAGTGAAGGTATTGAAAAAGAGGCATATGAAATTATAGTGCTGCTTTCTGTTGGATGATCCACAGGTTGATAAAGGGTCCACCTGTGCCGTCTGGGGTATCGGCTGTGTCGGTCTGGCTGTCATCATGGGATGCAAAGCTGCCGAGGCCTCTCGCATCATCGCCATCGACATCAACAACTCCAAGGAGCAGATAGGTGAGTTAAGTCAAGATGTAGGCTGCTAGCATCTTCCCCCCTCCTCCCCCCCCCCCCCCCCCCCCCCCATGACCTCTTATAAAGCAGCACCATTGTTAACCCTGTGGGGACTATGGCGTTATTACAGAATTTGTGACAAGTGCCTAATAGATGCTGGTGAATATGAAAGACTTAAATTGGGCTGAAGCATAAACATGTTCACTATATTGTGCATCCTGGGTGTAAAGATGTCATTTGTAGGGATAATTCCGTACCCATGCTGTTTCTGAAATCTGCATGAATTCAAAAGGAGGCCGTGAGGTTGGGTTCACTCTGGTCATTGCCAGTGGTGCACATTTGTGATGTGGAGTTGAAAGTAGACCTTTCTGGGGAACATGCTGGAATGACTCTTGCGGAAACAGCCGCCTCTGTCACAGAGAGGTACATATAAGACTCTGTCTGTCAACCATGCTATCATGAAATTTTGAAGACTCAACATAAGAAGTTACTAGTGCCGGAGGAACATACAGAAACATGAGAAACACAAAGAGGAAATACTTATGAATGTATGACAAGTATATATGGTTTTGAAATTGAACTTAAAGAAGTGAAAGATGGTTCCAAAAGGTAAGTTTGAAGCACAACCTGAAGTGCCCTTTCCTCTATTTGTTTTGTTTTGTTTTTTCATTTCTCCCTGACATTCTGTATCAGTTGTCTATGACAAAGAAGAATGAATACCTCAAAAGCTTACCAGTTCATAACAAAAGGAGAAGAGAATCTAGTTCCAAAACTCTGCAGCCTGTGATTGAGATGGGACTCAAAACACGTAATGTCATTTCTGTGCACTCAAAGGCAATATAACGTCTGTCTGTTGTGTCCTCAGCAAGAGATTTTGGTGCCACTGATTTTGTGAACCCCAAGGAAATGGACAAGCCCATCCAGCAAGTCCTTTCGGAAATGACAGACGGAGGCCTTGACTTTACTTTTGAGTGCATCGGAAATATCCACACCATGGTAAGGCAACTTTGCTATCTTCATCACCAGGACCACTTTCATCACTGTCAGTTATCATCATCATCATTATTCTCTTACGAGACACATTATGGTTGTGGTAACACTAATCATCGTTATTGTCATCATAAGCATCGTAATAGTGTTTGTCTGTTTTTATCACCTTTATCCTGATGTGATGATACTCCTAGTGTGCAAGGGAACCCTTGTAATTACTACTTTTTTTTCCATAATATTGTTAGTATCATCATTTTCATCATTCCATTGATATCTTAGTAACAAATTACCTCAATAGTGTAACGAAACTCCCAAGGCCATACAAATGTTGACATGTGTAGCCACACTGTTGTGTGCGTGCATTATACTTCAAGCTATTTTTGCTGGTGGAATGAGCGAACCAACTCAGGTAACACTTGCCAGTTTCATCATATGATTGCCACCATCGCTAGGCATCAATGTCAGGTGCAGTGGTATCATCACAATCACTAACATCATTACCACTAACTGTCATCATCATCATCATCATCATCATCATCACAATCCTCAGCTTCATCACCAACCTAATATATCAACATTATCATCACCATAATAATTATGATCATCACCGTCATCATCATCATCGTTATCATTGTCACAATCAACAGCATCATCACCGTCGCCACCACCATCATCATCGTCCTAATCAGATTGCTATGTCCTTTTCAGTGAGCAATAGCTACACTTATGGATGTGGGATATGTTGCCTTTTTCTCCTGTGGCTCAACAAACTGTGAAGTTGGCAGTGCAGTGGAGTTTGACTCTTGGTCATAAATCAGGGATATCAGATTTTAATAGTAGCACAGTATGTACTGACATCATACAGATTTATGCACACCTCTATATAACAAAGGATAGTCCCAACAACCAGACTGATTGCTAAAGACTTGCCTAACTTGGCAAGAAGTGATAATACAGACATGATCCCAAGTATTGAACTAATTCACAAGTGCCAGGTGAATTTAATTGCTCATTATTTGATCCACAAGGAAATATTCATCTATGAATTTGAAAACGTCTGTAGTGATTTCGCCAGAATTTGCATTTTAAAAAGAGATAGCTGTGAAGTGCAGCAGAAACGTATGTCTAGTGAAGTTTTTGCATATCATGCAATAAAATAAAGATAAAGAATAGCAAGCGAGTGTAAAACTTAGTGGTTTAGGGCAGTTGCCCATCACATATTGAACTTTATACCAAAGTGAATTTGGAGAGTGCTCTCGAGATACGGACAATCTGACACTTTGTGCAATCTTTGTGATTATGTAATGTGGATGTGTCTCCTATAATAACAAGAAAGTTGAGATTAGCTAAAGTTTAGATACCTCATGTCCTACAGATTGTCAGATGAGACCATAATGTTTTGTATGTATCGTTTCCTCCCTTTGCTCTTGGGCCCATAGCGCCAGGCCCTGGAGAGCTGCCACAAGGGCTGGGGTGTGTCCACAATCATCGGGGTGGCTGCAGCAGGGCAGGAGATCGCCACCCGTCCATTCCAGCTGGTCACCGGGCGTGTCTGGAAGGGTAGCGCCTTCGGAGGTAAGGGCGGTGGTGTCTTGGAGGGCTTCTTCATTGACCTTTGGCAACAAGGGATGGTCGCACTTAGAGGATCACAGTAGATGATGAACGGCGGGGGAAAGAACGTGCAGAATGTTCTGGAGGAAGTGTTTTGAAATTCCATCAGGGCGGATAGAAACCATGCAGTAATGGACACTGTATTTTCACCAAGAAAATTCAAGATCATATAGTTCAGTCAAAGTTCTCTAGGAACACTGACCACTATGTGTCAAGGAAACTCTGTCAAGCCTGATCCAGAGACTATCCACAGTCACTCCAGGGTCTGCTGATATTTATCACATAGCTCCCAAAATTACAATTGTTCAGTCTAAAATCATCAGTAATCTTGGTGTATTTTCTTGTTTCAGTTGTTTTGTAAATATCCTTGAATTCACATTAAGTTCTGTCAAAAAGAACAGTCTCACTGTTCCATCATTTGATAATATATGACTTTTGTTTATGTGGAAATGTTCTTTGGAGGTGAGGGCAGTATTATTTGAGAAGGTTACATGAAAGGATGTTTCCACACCCGATGTTTGTTACATTTTAGAGGAGGTAGGACTGATCAGTTATTAGTTGTGTCCTGTATTTAGCAATGCCCAACTGCACAGAAAGCAATCCATCCACAAGCAAAATGATGCGTCCGCTAAGACCGTATTTTGACTTGCTCCATGGTAGTTGTGTAAAGCATAGAATTCGCCCGCACAGTGCCCAACTCCTTCATTGTCTAGCTTGGGTTGTGTGGTGCTTCTTCTCTCCACAAGGGTTCAAGTCCCGTGACGGCGTTCCACAGCTGGTAGAAGATTACCTGGCAGGCACGGTGAAAGTTGACGAGTTTGTGACCACACCATGGGCCTGGACAAGATCAGCGAGGCATTCCAGCTCATGCACGACGGTCTGAGGTGAGCCGTGTTTGTCCTTTTTATCATGTTATGTGATAAACTTTCTCATTCTATCTCTCTCTCTCTCACTGTTCTGGGAATAGGGTTTTACAGAAAGCATCGAAGACTTGGCTTTCTACCCAGAGGAAGTAAAGATATGCAATTATGGCAGAGTGAATGGAAAGGGGAGATGGGATGTTAAGAGAAAATTTGCACCCTCCAACAAGGTTTCTGTGATTCCTTTGTTATTCCTCTTCCCACAGCTTCACTGAGCCTCCTGATTTGTTTCTTGTGTTTGTGACTTCAAATTTTTATCTTTTTTTTTCTTTTTCTTTTTGTGGGGGGGGGGGGGGGACGTTGGCATAATTTATCACTTTATTTCTTTATAGGAGATTTTTGTTACTATTATAGGGTATGACGAGGGGCTTGGTACTGTAAGATTTAGTTCTTGCGCGGCTAGAAAAGATATATCTACAATTTCTTCTCATATTATCTTTAAAGCAAGTTTTTTTTGTTTGTTTGCTTTTTAGCTCACGCTGAGCTGAAGGCTCAAGTGAGCTATTGCGATCGCTCTTCGTTCGGGTCCGTCGTCGTCGTGCGTCGTTGCGTCGTGCCGTCGTCCGTCGTGGCGTGTGCATAAACTTTTACATTTTCATCTTCTTCTTGAGAACCCCTTGACCGATTTTCACCAAACTTGGCAGGTAGCATCCCTAGGGGGATAGGATCTCAATTTTTTCAAGTGGGCACCATACCCCACCTGGGGGGCCCCAGAGGGGCCCAAACCCCCCAAAATTAAGGAATCTTAAAAAATCTTCTTCTCTAGAACAGAAGTGATAGAGCTAAGTTGATACTATGAATTAGTATATTGATGACTGTAGTTCCAAGTTTGTTCATGGCGGAATCATAGGTGCCCCCCTTGGGACCCAGGGGAGGGGGGTTTAGAGGGTCCTAATGGGGCCCAAATTACATTTTCATCTTTTTCTTGAAAATGCCATAATGAATTTTCACCAAAGTTGGCAGGTACAAGTAGTATCCCTAGGGAGAAAGAATCTCATTTCCATCAAATGGGCACCATGCCCCACTTGGGGGGGGGGGGGGGGGGGGGGGGGAAGCATAAATTTGGACCGAAATTGTAAATTTTCATCTTTTTCTTGAAAACCCTATCACTAATTTTTACAAACTTGGCAGGTAGCATCCCTAGGGGGATAGAATCTCAATTCCATCAAATGGGCACCATGCTCCACCTGGGGGGCCCCAGGGACCCCCCCCCCCCCTCCCCTCCTGTAAGGAATCTTTACAGATTTTCTCTAGAACTGGAAGTGATTGAGCTAAGTTAATACAATGAGTCAGTATATTGATGACTGTCCCCACCCCCTTGGAACCCAAGGAAGCGGGATGGGATGGGGGGGGGGGGGGGGGGGGGTCCAAATGCGGACCTAAATTTTCATCTTCTTGCTGAAAACAACATAATGGATTTTCACCAAACTTATCAAGTAGCATTACCATAGGGTTAAGATCTCAAAGTGTTTGAATGGGCACCATGCTTTCCTTGGGGGTCCCAAGGGGTCCAAACCTCCTAATTTAATGAATATCAACTAAGTTTCCAATGTTCTCAGGTAAGAGTCTGCAGGAATGCGTGGAAGGTGAACTTGCGATACTCAGGTGAGCGCGTGACCCCCGGGTCTCTTGTTTCTTGGTGTTATGTGTGTGTGTGTGTTTTGTTTGTTTTTTCACCTGAGTAGCAATTTCATACACTTTTATAAGGTCTAGATCAATCTGGTGTGCTTACAAAATGTATATAGAAAAAACTGCAGCTTCATGTAAACATCTTTGATTCCAAGCTACATGATGGATGAACTGTCCTGGCAACCTTTCCTATTTGGGTTTTTGAACTTACTTCATTTGCAAGTCTGTTGGTGCTTTACATTTTTGAGAGCTATTCCATTCCTTTAAAATTGATATGTGATGCAAGATATGAAATAAGTCTATATTTTAAAGATTTATGTGGGAAGAGTCTTATCGAAAGATCAACTATGTGCATACATGTACTCCTTGCACTGTCCAGTGTTTTTCAGTATACGACTGATGAAATGAAATTATTTCGTATATCATTGTCCATAACTTCCATTCATTTATTACTGAATTTAGGCTTATATATCTCTTTGCGCAGTATGTTGATAGATTGGGGTGCTTGCATATCGAGTTGTTGTTAAAAATAACAATCGGTTCACAGCTTTTGATTTTGCATTTCTTGGAACTATGCAGCTCAGAACTGTGGCCAAAATAACTGTGTAAGGTACTCGTACTGGATGTCTTTTAAGTGCTACGCATTGAACAGGAAAGTTTTAAGCAGTGCACCTTGCTTGTTCTCCCTTTTCGTCCAATGCAGCATTCGTTCCGTCGTCAACTTCTAGATACTTGCAGGGCGAGTGTGTGATCAGGACCAGTCAGGTTCATCTTCCCGTGTCTTGTAGCAAGACGGCCACACACCTTTGACGATGACGTGCCATACTAATCCCCATCCGGTGTGATAGACATGTGTGATTCATGGGCGCTAACTTCAGAGATATTATATTATCAGATATTGTCATCATTGCAAAACTAATTGTCTGTGTCTATGACATACTTGACGTACATGTACTGTTCCACATCTGTTTTGAATCAAGTTTTATACCCGATATGTTATGCAGTTCCTTGTGAAGGTCTGCCGTGTGGTGGAAGAAATTGTGTTTTTATTGGAAAATTAAAAATTTGGGGGATGATGAGAAGTGTGAGAAGCCATGACGAGTTTTCCATTACAATGTGTGTAATTCCATAACATTTCAGTCATTTTGTGATGTCACCATGAAGTCATAATGACGATGGTAGGAATGATGAAGTTTTTTCCTTCTGAGACCTCTTTTTGGTTGTAAATTTGTCAATGATCCTTACAGTTTTGTCAAGATTATTCGGAGCCACTATGGCTTAGTGGACCCGACTACAGACCCTCAAATCATGAGGTCCTACGTTCAAGTCTGCTGGCAGCAGTGGTCCCAAAGTGAGTACCCTGAGGCAATGAGGCAAGGCAGTTTATGCCCATTGCTTAGTCCATCAAGAGGAAGAATTGAAAACAATCTCTTCCATGGTAGCTTGAGCATGGGAGTGCTTCTTCAGTGACCATGTAAAATACATGCAAGTCAGAACAGAAAAGCAAGACCAATTTTCAGTGGAGAGCTTTTGTTTTTAATTTCTGAATGACTTTTCCCTGTCAATTTAAGTGCCTACCTTGTTTTTGTGGAGTCATCATTACCTGTGCTTTGTGTACTATCATCGACTAATAAATGCTCAGATGGAATTAAACTGAATGCACATATGTCAAATACTGAGTTTGCCTTTCATTTCACTGTTATTATCTGCCATCATAGATCCCAAAATGCCATCTCAACTTCTTAAAGCCCATAAATGTCTTAATCAGCCCTTGTAAAAGTTCCCTCCTCCAATTTGAGTCTTATTTCACTTTAAAAGGAAGCCACATAAAGTACATAGTTCACATTTACGAGACTGTCGAATACACCTTGTAAGCTCGTACTTATGAAAAATAGAAAAGAACACAGGGGTTTTTGAAGTTTAGTCTGATAATTTACCCCAACTTTCACCAGAGGTGGAAATTGACTGTAGCATGAGCAGCATATTTGAATGCTAGTATACAAATGATGCACAGGATAGAGTGCGTTAGTGGAGGCATAGCGCACTCGAGCGAGTGCATGTTGCACTACATTGTTAATACCCGAGAGTGAGCTGCATCTCCACTAACGCCACGAAATAATCCTGTGCATCATTTGTTTTATAAAATGGGTCGAAAACTAACAGCATTTTTCACGTACCTTTGTGGGTCATTCATCAATACCAGTCAGCTACATTTAGCACTCGCTCGAGAGAGTCGAGTCAAGCACGTCGCACTTGGAAATCCCGCACATGTAAGTACTGTACGTATACAAGTACTGTATACGTACGCCACGTAATATGTTATGCACACAAGAAAGGCCAGCCGGCAGCCCGAACTAGAAGTTGTTTACAGGATTGACGGCCCGTATAGTAGCGCGCGACGCACTTGTAACAACTGATTGAGTGCGCACTGGTACTGCAGTGCAATGGTATTAAAGTAATCAAAGCCCACGTGACTCATTTCAGCACGTCCTATTGGCTACGTTCTTGAACCCATTTCATAATGCAAACTTGAGTAATATTGAATGGAATTCTACCAAACTTGGTCCAAGTATAAAGTGTGATGGGGCAATTACTTGATTAGATTTTGGGTGAAATCGGCCAAAGGTCAAGGTCAAATCATGAAATTGTATCTGTTTACGCGTTAACTCAAGACTGGATCAAGCAAATTTCACCAAACTTTATCCGAGGATGATGTATGGTGAGACGATTACTTAATTAATTTTTGAGTGAAATCGGACAGAGGTCAAAGGTCAAAGATCAAGGTCAAATCCTAAAATGTGTCTGTTTACGTGATAACTCAAAACTGGATGAAGCAGCTTTCACCAAACTTGGTCCAAGGATGATGTATGATGGGGCAATTAGTTAAGTAGATTTTAGTGACATTGGCAAGAGGTCAAAGGTCAAAAGGTCAAGGTCAAATGCTAAAAATGTTGCTATTTTCCCCATATCCATGCAATGCCCAAAGGTATTTTCTTGAAACTTTGTGTAGACATTTACTACTGCATACAGATTCTCCAGAGAGAGTTTCATGTCATAAGGTCAAAGGTCAAAAGGTCAAAGGTTGGGTGAAAATGTTACAATTTCACTTTTCTCGCAAATGGTTCAATGTCTGTATCTTCATGGAACTTGGTGCATACGCATGTACTGACTGGCAGGGATTATCTAGGGAATTTAGGGGTCATGGGTCAATAGTCAGGGGTCAAAGGTCAAAGTCAACTCTTCAAAATTTTACTATTTCCCTCATTTACTAGTATATGCAATGCTTGCATTATTATTATTTTTAAAACTTTATATACATGTGTATTACCTAATGGAGATTCTCTTGGAAATTTCCTGCCAGAAGGTCAAAGGTCAGAGATTAAGGGTCAAGGCCAGGGTTAAATGCAAAAAAAAAAAGAATCTATTTTATACTGTACACTCTTTCTTCATACCTTGAAAATTACTCAATGCATAAACTTATAAAAGGGTCAGTCAGAAGTAAAGTAAAAATCCTCATTTCCCCAAATACATGTACCTGCACTCTTAGACAATTATAGCAATTTTTTTTTTTACCTAGTTCAAGGAAAGTGAACGTGCAAGATATTTCTGACAAACCTGTCATTTCAATACTTTGCCAGTTATGTGAAACTGTCATCACACATTGTAAAGACATTGCACTATACACCTATTGGGCGAATCGTGCATTATGGCGGAGGCATCAGTCGCCATAGCGACATTTCTAGTTCCTCAACAAATAGATGTGTGTCTACACACATACACACTCACACACACACATTGTCCATGCATCATATTGCAGGTTGTTGGGGTTTTTTTTTTTGTGTGTGTGCTTATGTGAGGATTCACTTTCTGATTTTTGTTGGTGTTTGTGTGTTGGGATGTGTTTGGAAGGTTTTTGTGTACAGTGTATACAGTGGACTCCCATTATATTGAAGTCATTTGGATTTACAATTTTTTTTTTGTTATACAGAAATTTTGTTTTACCGGACAAATGAACAATAAAAAACAGAGCTGATAATGTTGCGGTCTGAATATTTACTTTGTTGTAACTGTAATTTTGTTTTAACTGTGTTCATTATAACCGGAGTACACTGTATTATATTTTGGCATTTGTGGTTAGTGCGCGTTTATGTGTGTTTGGGTGTGTCAGTGTGGTTGTGCGTTGGTGTGTTATTGGTGTGTGCTGCTGTTGTGTGTTGGTGTTTGCTTGAAAAATGAGATATTTGATATTTTTCAAACATGAAGAGTTTGATGTCTTAGCCACCTCCTTTCATGCCATGAAGTTTAAGGACGTGTTGAATTTTGAACCTCCTGCTTTTATGAAGCATATTGCCATGGAGGTGTCAATTGACCTATTGTGTTTACAAATGGGTCAAATAAAAAATTATCATTGGTATGCTTAGCAACAAGGAGATGTAAATATACCACACTCGATATTAATGTCTTAGGCTTCATCAGGCTCTTGCGAAGGTGGGTCACATTTACACACATATTTTCCACTGCAGTCATACTGGCAGCTCAGGTTTTACTCGTATTACATGAAGCCATGGGTCAATTTACATGCAGATGTGACAATTTTGTAAGGTATAACTGGTGCTGACTATACAGTTCAGCGGAATTCCGTAAGGTTCGAAACTGCACATGTTAAGACTGTAAAATGGCTTATCAGCAAAATTACAACAACAAAAAAGAAAATCAAAAGATAGGTACATGTATTAAGAAAAGTCCAGTGAACTTCTGAAAATTTAACCCTTACAAACCCAAAGGCAATCTATCATGTACACATGTACAACTAAAATGGAATTTTGAGCCCAGAATGTCTTCTGAGGATTTTACCAGACAGACTCCACCAGAACCAGGGTACATGTATGCGCCATTATTCTTGCTGACTTCATCAAACACAGATTTTTTTTTTTTTTACACAGTGATGACATAACATATATGCGTCATACATCCCATCCAACAGATGCCATACCAAAATAATCAGACATGCACTGTCTTTACTAGAAGATCCATTTTTATTGTCACATGAGAAAAAAAAAATAATCATACAAGGGGAGTCCTATGATACAGAGATGGGCCTAGTATCAATAATACATAACTGATTTATTTTTATCTATTTGGTTACAAGAATCCCACAGGACAATTCTGAAATTCATCAGAAAATGTAGACATTTTCACTCTGATTTTCATCACGGGTGCTCTAACTGGACACACTTGGTTTGTAGTGACACTCTAATGTAAAGTACTTCTTCATCCATTACATCATTTCTCTATACTACAGCTCGATGTCCATGGAAACTACAATGATTGTCTCTCCCATCCTTTTTGGTATTCTACATAAGCACAAAGCGGCTGTCAACTGTGCTGGAATCCTGAGTTTTTCTGGTCACCAAATTCTTGCATTGATCTGCGACAAAATCTTTAAAAAACGCCCAAGTGCTTCACATTTGTCTTTTGGGTCTCTACACGTATACAGGTGCATATTTCTTTCTACCACTTACGCATATTTTGGTATTGGTATATTTGTCATCTATACCAAAAAGCAGACATAAATGCATAACTATGTAAGAAACAATAGTCACATTTTTTTTTTTCTAGTTGCATCAGATTTCACACAGTAGCTTCTCCAAGTTCTGGTAAAAGCTAGATGTGAAATGACGACAATTATGTTTTCCTCTTTGAACTCGAAGTACATGTATAGCCATATTTCAGATATGTTATGGAAGTCTCATCACTATTTCACCCAGAGAATCTCCAAGACTATCAGTGACAACACAAATGTTAAGGGGGGGGGGGGGTTGTGGCTCAGCAGTTAAGACAGCAGTCCCTCAACCATGAGGCCCCTGGTTCAAATCCCATAACTGTTAGATGTATTAATAAGTTTTCATAAGTAGGGTACTTCATCTTCACTGCCACATCTATAGAAGAGGATGTAAAATTATCCATCATGTATTTGCCGGCTTGTACGCATTTAACTGCTTCCCCATAATTAAGGCCATGTAAAAAACAAGGATCCAAATTCTTATAACTCGCGACCACTGCCGAAAATCTCAAAGGGAATGGAGTAGTAATGGGGACCACTGGCTCATTTGTTTAAGAAGAATGAGAGTACCATTCATTCATGAAGACAAAGTGCCATGAAGGTTGCCAAATTTCTGCAGCTTGATGAACACGTCATTAAAGAACAGACATCTATTGCTGTAAATCCTCCTGAGTTGGCAACAATAAACGTACCTCAAATAATTGATCCTTCTCCCACAACACTACTTTCTGTAAATACCGCTTTCAGAATTGTAATTATAGGGAGGTATTAATTTTCTGCAAAACACACAACAGTGGACAAAGTTTGAGACTCATAAAATTAAAAAGGAGATCTGGAGGTGGCCCACAGTGGACTAATTATGTTCCCCTTTGACATTAAAAAGGCGGGGGGGTGATTCCGCCCCCTTGACGTTTCACGCAATAATTCTGTTATGCGTGAAGGCCTTGTTATATAGCTTCTTGACTTTCTTTGTTCAAGTCTCTTGCAACTTTTGAGACCACATTTGAAACGTCCGCACGTACTTTTACAAAGTCAAGCCCATTTTTGTAACTGCATGTCACCCCAAAATGGGGCGGAGGGGGCGGAATCCACCCTCCTCCCGTTTTGGCATAGCCAAAAAAGATTGGCCTGATTAGGGTTAACCTTGGGTACATGTACCTGCCAATGCTGGTGAAATGACATTGGTGGAGCCCTCTGCAAGAGGCGTGCTAACATTAAAGAGGCTCTCTTCTTGATATTAATATATACTGTAGTAGTATTCTTATAAATAAAAGTTCAAAAATTGGTAAAAATGCACTCCAGCATGACCACAATGTACGGGACACTCTACTGTGAGTGATATACGCAAACAAAATATCTCTTTTCAACAATTCTAATACTACACCACATCTTGCACTTGTGAAATATTGTCTTTCCACAATATCAAATAAAAACATCTTTTCAGCATTTCACTCGTGATGGGGGGGGGGGGGGGGGAATGGGAGGGTCTTAAGAAGCTCACTGATATGCTGAGCCCTGATGTTAAATTTCATGTAGAGTTCATGTATAAAGGTATTGCACAACATTTAGTCCAAAACATCCTTTTTGGTGTGGGATGCTAACTGCTTTCAGACCTAAAAACTTTGGATCACATATCAATTCCCATCCACTCTACTAAAGGGAGCTGAAATAAACTGCCCAAACTGTGATGATTTTATCACAATTTCGCAGATTTTCCACAAAAAAAAATGAGCATGTTGGGAGACTTGTCAATGATATCTTTGTTTCAGCATCTACCATTCTACATCATGTTCCTTTCCAGACATCAAAACCTACACATATCTTCCTTTGTTACCATCGAGGTACTCTCTTTCCCATGAATAGAAGAGCGCATGTACCAATAAATCTATTTCACAGTTCATGGAAGTTTTAGAATGACAAATCTTCATTGAAAGATAGAAATGTTCTTTCCCTCTGTTGCAGGTGGTGCATGAAAATCTTTGTTATCCATAATCCTAGATGGAACCTTTGCCACAAAAACTACCTGTCAGTGTATCCCATGAGAAAGGTATAAAGCCATTACACAAACTACAACCACTTGATACTGGGGCAGTACATACAATGTACAAGAAAAAACACAATGGACCAAAGAAAAAGTATAAAACTTTGACGGAAGGTACAATTCTTTCTACATATTTTCGCGGACCTCTACTTACGAAGCTGTGGATAAGCAGTCCATATTTTCAAATGACACAGGAGTTTTGGCCTGAATGTTTGTGACACAACCTCAGTCACCAGGGGGTTAAAACAAGCCCCACAAACTAAAAGTACCCTCTCAAACATTTTCGCTGGTTTTCTTCAGTCACATTACAGTGGAAACTCAGTATAACAAGACCCTTGGGACCAAGACAATTGTTCTTTACAAAAGGTAATTTGTTGTATCAGAAGTCAAGATGAAGTACAAAACAAAGGAAATATATTCATTGGGACAGGAGAAATTAGTTTGTTATATCAGGTACTTTGTAACATCAAACCATAGAGTCCAGTTCAATTACATACAGATGAATGGAAAAGATGTATAAACACCTACTGAGGGAAGAAGATGTGATAAAAACGCCTGTGAGAAAGAAAATAGTGACTACAAGCATTGTGAAGGTAGGAACACTTAACCCGTTGAGGACGGTTTGATTTTGCTACAGCATGCATTTCCCATAGATGCTTGCCCAAGTATACTCGGGACTCGTCCTCAATGGGTTAAAATAGTTTTTCTCCATCTAAAATCCATCAAGCATGTTCCCCATCAAGTTCTGTTCATCAGAGATATGCTAATAGACATGATTAAATGATTTATAAATGGCTCTTTCACATCTGAACAGCTACAAACTAATAAGGACATGACACCTTATTTTTCCTCCCACATATGACTTGAACGTAACCAATAAAATACATGTATATTTGGGCGAACAATATACCTACTGCATCATCTGTCGTGAAGGGTGTAAAGGCAAAGATGTGTCACTTTTCTTCGTCATCAAGACTCCCCCTTGAAGCAATCTTTGAAAAAAAAAAAAAACCCTGGTCAGTACTAAATAAGGGCATGGGCTTTTCAGTGGCAGTCTAACTGTGAAATGTCGACAGACATTTTGCCCGTGAGATTCCATCAGCTAGGACGCCACCTGGTCCATAAAGTGCGGTCTGCCGTGCCCTGGACCCCTGGCTGTCAGGACCTCCACGCCGGTGTCCGTGACGATCATGGTGTGTTCAAACTGCGCCGACCACTTGCCGTCCGTGGTGACTGCTGTCCAGTCGTCCGGCCAGAGGTTGTCCTTCCATGAGCCTGCACGGATGCAGAAAGTGTTAAAAATTGTTTCTGTGATGTATTCAAATTCATGGGTGTACGTTCTCCTGCAGCCTAGCAATGAACCATTTCATTCCCCTGCTCCCTCCACTCAGGCAAGAATTCAATGAATACTGTAAAAGTGGAAAATTTCGCAGTGTAGAAAGTTTCGTGCATTTCGCGTAACCAGAAACTAGCGCGAAAATATTTGCTTGTCATATATATCACTATGCAATGTCTTGATACCGTGGAATTAAAAACATGCAAAATTGATCTTACTCTGCGGAATGCGAAGAATTACTCACGAAAATACATTGTATTCACGTTTACAGTAGCATTCTTCAGTGGTTGCCTGTAGGCATGGCAAGCCTTCAGCAAGCTTTATTGTAGTTTAGGCAGTCTTTTGTGAAATATACTTGTATGTGTGCATAGAATTTGAATACATTGGCTGTAAATGTGGAATATTTTGGGGTGTAAAACTACTGCACACTTTGCATAGGACGGAACTAGTGCAAAAAATGCCCCCCCCCCCCCCCATGAATAAATTTCATTCAATTATTTTTTTATATATGAATATATGCACTGGTGTGTTGTGAACAAGCATTTAAAGTGTATCTGTACCCTAGAATTTAGACTTGACGTGCTAGAAGCGCTGGCTCTCGAGTCGCTGCTGCATCTGCATGACAACACATGCTGCCGCGCCACTGAATGCACTGTGCCATTGCCTGTCAGCACCCAGCTGCGTACGTAACCATACGTGCATCTGCGAGTTGGAAAAGAGATTCCGTACATCACCGTTTGTACAGAAAGTTATCCAACTATGCCATTGAATGCAAATGATAATACACGACGACTAGTCTTAGATCAAGGCACCTGTATTTTTAGGCATTTAGGGACTGATTTTTGTGATATGAAATCTCTGTATAGGAGCTTCCGCACACTCTAAGATTTCTCAGTGATATTATCAATACAATAAACTACAATGTCAGAAAATCGAGTACAGATACACTTTAAATGTCAATTTGCACTCAAGGGCACATGTCAACATTTCACCATGCTGCAGCACCAGGTCAAGATACTTGCTAATATGCATGTGATTTCTTTTCCTTGTTTCCTGTTTTTTTGTTTTTTTTTGCTGTTTTTTTTTTTTTTGTCATCAAACTGACTACCTGTGTTCTACTGCTCATAACCTGCCCTCACAATTCCAATATTCATTACAGCTCAGAATCTTGCTCAAGTTAAAAGGATTAATCTTGAAAAAAAAAAATCCCATTTTGCAGCATATAGAATTTGTAGCTTTGTGAGGGAAAATTACACAAAAGAACTTGATACTGGTATGTTGGCACCACGTCAAATCTGAACAGCTACTGACCAATTTATACAGCTGGTACTGTATAAGCTGTTATTTTTGTGAGTGTTTAATTTTCTTAAATTTCGCAAATCACCATTGGACTGTGAATTAAACAACACGCGAAAATGTCGCATTGCGCTAGGGTAATAGTGCACATGCAATAGCCTCGGTGTCAATTCACAAAAACAACATCTCGCAAAAATGTCTGTGACCTCCTGACTCACGAAAATGTCTGTGACCTGACTTGTGAAAGTATCTGTACGTGAAAATAACAGCTTATACAGCAGGTATATTGTTGGATGACTAGAGCGTGGAGTAAGTATGGGTTGTCATGGATTCAAGACCCCTGCAAACTACTTACCCACATTGACCATGGGTTCTATCGTGAAGGCGTGGCCGGGTTTCATCACACCGACTGCCTTATTTTCTGCAACACAAGACACAAATGACTCAGGCTTTAGTCACAACCAATAATTCAAGGCAGCCAACAGAAATGAGTAAGTAATCTTTCATATATCTGGCTAAAAACTTTCAGTGCATTCCATCCTCATGTATCATAACACAATTTCACACTGTATACTAGGTACAATCCATAATTTACAATATAACCAAACACAAGAAAGTGCAAAATACAGCATAGTTGACATAAATGTTTCTGTGGTGCTTTCTGCAATATGCACATTTACCAACTTTACATCAAATAATACTTTTTCCATTTCCAAAATATTGAAAAAACAAAATTACAGGTCTAGACTGCACCCTTCTTGCTCGAGGCAAATCAATCTCGTCAACTCACACTGTATTTACAAAGCCTTGTTTTCTGTAACACAAGACACAAATGACTCATTCTTTAGTCACAACTAATAATTCAAGGCAGCCAACAGAAATGAGCATGTAATGTTTCATACTATATCTGAACAACAACTTACAGTGTATTTAATCCTTATGTAGTAACACAATTTCACATCGTATACTAGATACAATCCATTTACAATATTATAACCAAACCAAGAATATTGCAAAATGCAGCGAAGTTGATATAAATGTCTCTATATGATGCTTTCTGCAATGTGCACATTTACCAACTTTACATCAAATCATACTTTTTCCATTTCCAAAATATTGAAAAAAACAAAATTACAGGTGTAGACTGCACCCTTCTTGCTGTAGGCAAATAAATCTCGTCAACTCACATCGTATTTACAAAGTCACAGTTGTGCATTAGAGCTGTGCCTGTTCTATACATATCTATCATGTCAACTTCCACAATATATATAAAGTTACATTTTCACAGTAATATTCTTCTTGCTCGATGGGAGCTGGTCATCTGCACTTTTACAATATTATCAAACCACATCACATTAGCACCATTCTTGCTCTTTGTCCACCTGCTTATCTACTTCAAGGTTCACATTTGACATTAATGACCTTCTAGCTCTCTGAAAACTTGTTTAGTCCACTTTCGATAGTGAATGTCTTGAGGAGAAAACAAATGTTCTCAAATGGAAATGGAATGAGATAATCTGGCTTCATATGTGCACAGAGCTACACTTACTGGCATAGAAGGGGACATTGGGGGCGGTATGGAAGAGTCGATGAATCCCATGACCGCAGTATGTTTTGACGACGGAGAATCCATGTGCCTGGCAGTGCTTCTGGATGACAGCCCCGACCTCGCGATATTTCACCCCCGGCTTCACTGTAAAGGGTTGTGGGGAAGGCAAACAACAATAGTTATATCAGTGGAAATCCTTTTAGGGATCCTTATGAATATTCAGTACATTCCGGGGGCCTCTATCATTTGGAAATGAAAGTGGCTTTTAAACAGAAAAAAATATTAAATTCACTTATGACAGCTCTTATGTTCTGGTTTCTATCAGTAGAAAATCAAAATCTCACACAATATAGCTTCAGGTGCCAATAACAGCATGATGGTATCTTTTGGATATTCGCCTGTCTGTATGTTTTAGAAATATCTGCCTGTCTGTACGTTTTGGATATATCCGCCTGTCTGTGTGATGAGGAAAAAGCACTAACCTATGTCGATGGCCTGCATCATGCTCTCGTACGTGACCCTGACAAGCTCCTGTATCCTCTCGTCCACCTTACCCACAAAGAACGTCTCGTTCAGGTCGCCATGGAAACCGCCGTGGTATACTGTAATGTCAACTGCGAAAGGCAATTCAAGAATGGGCATGGTGAATCATCCACAGGTCATTTCATCCTTGCAGTCACTGTGCCCGAGACAGGCTTAAAAGATTGTAGTCATTCATGACTACAAAGCCAAACAAAACAAGACATATAGATGGAGAACTTGAAACAACAACGCCTCTGACACCTTTTCGGGTAGAGGCATAAAACTCAACGCTGTTTGAAGACAAATCATTAAACATCAAAACACGAAAAAAAAAATCAAGTTACCGCATGTGGAGGACAAACTCACAATGAAATTTTTAGCTCATCTGATGCAATATTTGGTTCAATGCATTGGCAGCATCTGTTTATATAGCAATACAGTGATTTCTACAAAAGCAAAGTGTTCATAGCATGTGTCACACCAATGCATATAGAATGTTGACTGACTACGAGTAATTATTTTATATTGAAAGGCAATGAATGGGATACCAGGAAATATTGCACAAACTGAAGCACAATACTGGTCTTATCAAGTGCAATATTCGTTGCTATTATATGAAACAAAGCCTTCCAATATTATTGGCATTATCTACAATTATTATCTTGAGAAAGCAATAACTGTTAAAAGTAGGTCCTAGTTAATATAATTTGATTAAGACTCTACACTAAACAAGTAGTGACCTGCACTTATAGCAAGCATTCACACACTCAGCAGAGCGTTCGCACAACAGACGGGACCAAATACGATGTATCATTTCACAGCCATTTACTACAGTAGCCTAAGGGGAATTAATGCACTAGCCTATGTGTTACCTTGAATATGCTCTGTTATTCCACATGAAAATTAAACAGACAAAAATACACATTTTTTACGTGTTGCTAATATGCCTTAAATAGATAATAGTTTTACTGTGACCATCCAGACATATCAACCATGAGTAACATTTCACACGGCTTGCCTGACTTACCATTGACTATATCCCCATCTTGTAATGGTCTCTTGTCTGGAATGCCATGGCATATAACCTCATTCACTGACCTGCAAAACGGGGAAGACAAAATGTGAGCTGCAAACCTGAAGGAAAAACTAGAAGCTTTTTGATCAGAAAAGTTGACTAAAACTCGTATTCATTCTTGACTGTACACTGGTTTGGGTCTAAATTGATTATCTTGTCATGGAGGAGAAATAATAAATTTGGTTGACAATATGTGCATTAGCCAAGGTGATGATGTCACTGCATTGTGCATGCAAACAAAAAACTAAAATTCAACAACTTTCTCACTCTAAGTCCAATTCTGATTAATCCTTGTAGCACCTTGTTTGTTTGAATCAAAGAAAATCTAAACATCAATTTCAAATAATATTGTGATAGTACTGAAAGTGTCCATCCACTGGCTTTGCAGCAGTATCTGGTTGGCTGGGAGGTGATGATGATGACGAATAATCTCAGCAATAATCCTGATGATGATGACGATGACGATGATGATGATGATTATGATGATGATAATAATAATAATTTAATGGCATAAGCAATCATAATAATAACAATAATAATAATAACAGAAATAAAGAAATTTTGATAACACCAACTGTGACAACATCAAAAGACAGACGTTTGTAAATATGTCTTATTTTACGCGGAACACTCCTATTCTCACAAATTTCTGTGTGCTGCAACATATTTACATTTTCCCTCCTGTCTCCAGAGTGTCTAAAATCTATAGAGACTTACGTGCAGCAAGACTTGGGGAAGCCCCTGTAGTTAAGTGGGGATGGGTAGCAGTTCCGATCTAGACAAGCTTGGTGTACTGCAGCATCGATGTCATCCGTCGTCACACCAGACTTGATCATGGCCGCAGCGACATCGAGGACTTCCCTGCCATACTGACGGTCACAAATTATAAGATGGCGAATAAAAAATTAACTTCAAAGCAACCTGACCATTCTTCACCACTTGCAAAATTCTTTTAAGTCAACAAATAGATTGCAGTCCCACATATGTTGTATCCAAACACCTAGACACAGATACATAATGAATATCCTAAGGTTTGTACAAAAGAAAAATGTATTTGTTTGTATACTACGCTTGTCATGATATTGCAGAAATAAATGAATATCAAATATCAAATATCGAATATTCAAATTAAAGAACATGACTATCAAACATTTCTCCCACAGGGGGTACCATATTACCTAACCGCTGAGGACGGGCTGATTTGCTATAAAACTATTTTCACAACTTAGCCATACATGATGAGGGGCATCATATGTCAATGACTAGGTACACTACTATGCTGTTAATCAGTAAAAGCCTGCTTTACCTTACAGGCGACTCTTAGTCCTTCGATTTCATCTTTGGTGAGCTGCTTGATGTAACTATTGCCTCGCACCGCCATCTCACTCAGAGGTAAACCTGACAAGAGATTGCAACGTTATGTTTTGGACATATGCACAAATTGATAATATTCAATGACACCAAAAATATATTAATTCTGAATTGAGATTAAAGAACATATCAGTCAAATGTTTACACCTCATTCATACATTATTGCAGGGGACACATTCCAATTTCATGCAATGTTTAACTCCCAGGTACACTTCTATCTTTGGCAACAAAGTGACATTTGTCCTTTTCGCAGTGAGTAGTGTTGTCCAGTACTTATTAAGACGAAGAAGAAGAAAAAAACAAAAAAACCTATAACGCTACCTTAAATTGACCAAATATGATTAAAACACAGCTGTTTCACTAAGTCATCAATGACATCACTAAATAGGTTTCCAGTAATATAAAGCTGGTAAGCACAGGGAGTGGACCAAAAGTTTAATTGTGTCACTTTTTTTTTTTTTTGACGTTACAAAGATTGAATCATTTAAAGGAGAGATAACATCCTCACATCACTAGATTCTCTCTAAACTCTCAACCTAATAGAAAACTACGGGATGACACCACACCAACCACTGTGAGTCCTAGCAAGGAGCAGATAAATTGAACATCACTTGACATATGCTGGTATCTAATTCAGTACCCACGGCTCAGGATTACAGAAGGGACTCATACAACCACCACATACCATCTGGATGATCTGCATAGTCTGGTCTTTCCATACTTACAGGAACATCTCTCAGTGGACCCTGTCCAGATAAGAAATATGAATTATATGTCACCATAATCAATTATATCTCCAGTAGATATGAGACAAAACATCTAAGTACTCTTCATCTTAAACAGAATAATCACACAGACCTCCATGACATCGCTTGGGAACCTCTACTTCTTAAATATCTTTGTCTTTGCATTTGCGGTTTTCAGTTTCAGACAAGTTACAAGTAACTTAGGTGCTCGGAAACAGATTATTTCGCTAGACCTGATTACTACCTGTAGTGGTATCATAATTCCGCATTACCTTCCTATTTCATTGTTACGGATATTAATCTAATACATGAAACCTTACTCTTTGTACAACATCATACTGACAGCAGAAATAGCTTCATGTTAAAATTGACAAGTATATCATTGTGGGGAGTGGGGTGGGTAGGGTGTAGGGAGAGCTATTAAGACATAAACATGAAGGGACTGTACCCGAGGATATGGGCGTAGTTTTCCTGTAAAGAAGAAACCCGGCCATGGATTGTATGGCTTTATCTCTGTGCTTCGTGCTTCCTTGGCTTTCTTATGGACCTTCTTGTGCTCACCCCAGCTGCCTTTGAAGCATTCCTGTGTGAAAGAGAAAGGACACATTGTGGTGACTTCAAAAAATTGGTGGTTGGTAAAAATTGGGTTATCATCATGCAGAACTCTTGCTTGAACAAAACTTTTGCATATTTCACTCTCCAAGGTAGGAATACAGTGTATGAAGTTTTGGGCAGAGATGATTATTTACCCCTAACAATTACTTCACATCAACTGATTTGCATTGAAATTGTCAATTATGTGTAATTATCAACTACAGAGAGCTTACAGATACGCTGTAACAGGGGTCCCGAATGAAGAGAATTGACTCTTTGTATCATAACTGATGAAGACCATTTAATTCTAGTTCATGTAATGCACATTTGATGCATCACGCGTTACCCAGGGGTACAACGTTGTGTAGCGCCACCTCACGTCCACTCGAGGACAGCCGCAGAGAAATGCATACACTGTGTGCGTGTGTCCATAGTCATTCCCATGCCACTGCATGTTGTACACGCTTGTAGGCCTACTATGCATGCATGGCACGCTGTGCTAGCAATAGCGTGTGCTTCAGTACAGTGCAGTGCAGTGCAGTGCAGTGCAGTGGCTAGCGCGCGCTAGCTCCAGCACCAAAATGATTTCCACTTTTTTGGAACCCAGGGTACAACCTTTAAAAAAAATAATAATAATAATTCAACAAAATGGCTGATTTTCATTTGGTACCCCAGGATACCATTTACGTCATCATTTCATTATGCCAACTTCTGGTAAAATTTACTGTTATGGTACGTTTTTGGAGCACATCGGGAAGTGGTTCACTTTGACTTGGTATGGCATGATACACTTTGGGAGAATATAAGTTCTCCTATGGCAAGCGCATCAAAAGTTAACTCAAGAAAGTAATAAAAGATATCAAGAAAGTTCCCCTCCCCCATGCAAGTTGAGAGTTCTAGTTCTAAATTAATCATGGTGTAGGGTCTATAACATCTAGACTAATATACAATGTAGATCTAATTTACTGTCGAGCTTCACACCGCCGTCATACATACGTCACCACTGTCATCAGAATGATTTAACAACAGGGTAAAAGCCTATCAGTATTCAGTCACATACCACAATATGGTCACTTATCACTAATCACAAGCCAGCAAATTCTATTGTCACACCACACGTACAAATCACATCATTTCAGATACTGGCACTGTCATTCACAAGAGAAGAGTCCCACAGTCACCTCCACAAGTCCATCAAAAATCCCCAATTTCAATGTCAAAAATGCAGAATCGGCGCAACTTTTCCAAAGTGTGTGGTAATTAAGTCCAGTTTTAAGAATCAGGGTCACTAAAAAAGCACAAAAAAATTGAGAAATATTCTGTTTTCTTGCAAGATTTTTTGCTTATTGCAAGCTCAGAGCGTGATGGTAACCACACAAATGTAAAAGAAGAACAAAATCTCCATACGTGCCGACGAAGTGACTAAATGTACAGGGGTCGAATGCAAGTGCCAACTTGCCAGAATTCAGTCATCCATTGGTGCCGCAATGTCCCTGATGCAACCTTGCCCCAAGGTATGGCATGGCACATTTTTCAGTGGCCTTGCAGGGCCGGCACAAGGCCAGCAGAGCGTTTTCGAAGGGGGGGGGGGGGGGGCACTTCCGGGTTTCATGAGCTAACAAGCAAAAAATAATAAGAAAGAAATAACCTTAACTAAATAACCTTACCACGCTCATACTTCAAGGTCTCTATCTACAAGAACAAATGTATTTCTTTCTATTGTCACTTAGGACAAATGTACGCACTTCCAGGGTAAAAAAAGTGGGGGGGGGGGGGCAAAGTGGTGACACCTTATGTATTCCTTTATATAGTGCAAAAAAAAAAGGGGGGGTCCAAGCCCCCCCTTTTTTTTTTGCACCATATAAAGGAACACATAATGTGTCACTACTTTGCCCCGCCCCCCTTTTTTTCATGAAAATTAAATTTACTATGGAAAAGTTGCGGCGATTCTGCGTTTTTGACGGCAAAATTTGGGATTTTAGATGGATTTTTGGAGGTGACTCACCCATACTAATAGGCACTTTCCTGTGGTGAACGAGTGTGCCAGTATGTGAAACAATGTGATATGCGTGTGTTGTGACAGTAGAATTTGCTGGCTTGTGACAAGTGATAATAAGTGTCCGGATTTTGGAGGCCGGCCGAAAATTGGGGTTTTAATACTCTCTATCTAGGTTCTACTCAATCCTGAGTGATACACGCCATTGAAACCAAAACAACAACAGCAACAACAACAACAACAATAACATGCGCATGCTCCCTAGTTCACACCCTAAGCAAAACCTAACGTTACGCAAATTTCACTTCGTTGGTCACTGCTGCACTCGCACTGCATCCAGTGCATGGGTGACTGAGCTGAGCTGAGCTGAGTATAGACAGAATATGACCTACACAAAATACGATGGATGGGACTGAGCAAAAATGCCGTACACGTCTGGCATGTTCGACATCGGTCATCTTACGATTATGGCATATAGTTGCCTACCTGTGAGCAAAAGTATGATCCCGAAATCTGAAGTTTTATGCATGTAGGACATTGCAATTTGGCCTCTTTACCACATCCGCTGGTTTCACACGTATTCGTGTTCACGATAGGCAAACTTTCAACCTCGGCTGTCGCCATGTTCCCGAACTGGCTGTGTATAATGAATGGGAATGCATGTGTCATCGCAGCTCCAAAGCTCACAACAACACGCACTACACAACCATACACGTAGGTTTATGTATGGTGTACCACTAACCGCACTAGCAACCTCGACATGTACCAACACGGTACGTGTCCCGGTGTTAGGTGTATAGTATGCATGATGAGAGTGTTCGTGCCCGGTGTATTCGTGGTCTTAGGATTACTAGTAGACGATCGAGCAGGTGTAGGCCCGCTTACACCAGGGAGGTGGTACCTACACACTGCATGTACCAGTCTTCTGTGATTCTCGAGTTTGTACAAAAATGTATCTCGGCATGAATGGCACCTACTTTTTCTGGTGTGAGCCCCAAATAATGTAGGACCGCAAAGTGCATGATTGCCCCAAAGAGCATCGGTACCCGGTACTCAGTGTAGTGCAAACGGGTGTGTGTGCGTGTGTGTGTGTGTGTGGGGGGGGGGGGGGGGGGGGGGGGACTGTCTGAACCAAGACAACTCAGTACAGCACTCCCCATTCGACCGTAACCAAGATTAATCTGAGCGGTAACAGGTTTCCCAAAAAGAAGACGCTTTTCTCCATCCTCCTTCTCGTCTTCATCTGACTTATCATGATGGTCTTGAGCATGGTAAGTATTGTCAGCAAATCGCCGGTTTACATTCCTCTTGCCTAACCCATACCCCATAATCCTTTTTTATGTTTGTTTTGTTTTGTTTTCTTTCTTTTCTTTTCTATTCTATTTTTTTCTCGGTACTTCCTCTTCTTCACGTCATTTTGGCCATGTCGTCTGCGTGCCGGCAATCCTCCTTTTCCTCTTCCTCCTCCTCCTCCTCCTTCTCCTCCTCCTCCCTCACGCGTATCTTACTGAAGGCTTCCATCTCCATAATAATAATCACTTTGTGAAGCCTTTCAAGATGTAAGTTGGTATCTCATTGCCGTGAAGACAACAGACTCGATCCTCGACTGATGGATGCGGAGACGTCTCCGCGACGTCCTGGAGACGGGGGTGGGGGTAGGGGCGGATCGGAGTTGCGGGAGAAACAACTAATTCGGAGACTTTTTGGTATAATTATCTTCTTCTTCTTCTTCAAAATACTCCTCAACGTCCCATCTGGAACCAAACTAGAAGGAAGGGTGAGTGCGCGATGTTGCTCTGTTAGTTCTTATAGCTTGAGTCTTTGGTTACGGAAAAAGTTGCTTGAAGTTTAAAAGTGTTGTTGTTGTTGACTGTGTGCTCTGAATGTCCGGTGGTAATGAGTTCCAGTCCTTGATGGTACATGGAATATAGGAATGTTTGAAACAACAAACTCATCTGGTCTCGAAGACCTCTCCGCGACGTCTCTGCGACGTCTCCATCAGTTGCGGCCATTCCGTCTCGATTCCGTCTCCATTTTGTCCTTGACTTGGGAGAAGTCTCCGCAACCTTGCGGAGACCCGTGGTGACCTATACCGGCAATGATGTAGAGACGTCGCGGAGACGTCTCCGCAACCGAGAAAACCCTCATAACGGCTTGCCATAGAAGTCTCCTAGAAGTCGCCGCGACTTCCGGGCGAATGAGTTGTCCCCCTTTCTGGAGACGTCTCGGACGACGTCCTGCAGTGGCTTTGTGGTGAGAGCGCGAGCCATTTGTTGGTCTTTCGAGTCGCGGCGACGCGACGTCTTCTCTAGTGTTACTTTTCTTCCCATTCGGCGTCGTTCGCCTCGCAGATGTCTTTCCCGCCCTCGTCTAACCAAGTTTCGAGGAACCCGAGTTCGATGTGGGTGATTTGAGAGGCCGGTATCAAAATATAGAGGGAGTATACATTTTAAGCTATGGTGACGAAAATGAGGAAAGTCGGTGACGAGAGTGTGTATCTTTGACGGTGTCCAGAGTATGCACGTATCTTTGACGGTTGTCGAGTGAGTGAATGTGTCCAAAGGCGGATCCAGAGGGGGGCGCACCCGGCGCGCGCCCCCGCTTTATTTATTTCTTTTTTTTAAACAAAAGAAATAAGGAGGAAGCGTGCGCCCCCTTTAATTTTGTAAAGGCGCCTCCCATTTACGGAATTCCTGGATCCGCCCATGGTGTCGACGTTAATTTCGGTGCAGAGAATGAGTGTGAGTGTGTGGAAAACGAGAGAGCGCAGACTGCCAAAGTGGGTTTATCAGGGCGAGCACCATGACGTTGTGAATTTTTGTGTTCGTGTTTAGGAGTACTCTATCGACACAATCGGGAAAGATTGTAAAGATATGTCAATCTCTGCGTCGCATGGAGAATGATTTTATCAGCACGTCGAAATTGAATCAAATTTATTGCATTTGATGAGTTTGCTAGGAGACTGTGAAGTATTGGTAAGAGTTAGGAAAAGTTTTAACACAATCATATTGTACTCCCACAAGACAGACCGAAACCATACAGAAATCAAAAGCAAACAAGGAACAAACAAAACGCACGATTAAAAAGTTAAAGGACAATCAAAGGATCTCTTTAGAGAAATGAATGGAAGAGAGCACTTCATTTCCTTCCCAGCTCGACGATAATGCCGCTTCTTAATTCAAACCTTAGCGTTTACTTCTCATGGAGAGAATCTTGCAATTGATTGGGAGCGTAACTGCGCTCTGATAACAGCACAATCGTGAACATAGCTTTTTGATTTTCTGAAAATACATTCATATACATGTATAATTCGTATTCTAAAAAGAAAAATCACAGCTTAGTTATCGTTGATAATGTGGAATTATGGGATAGCTAACGACGCCTATAAATGAGAGTTTTTCAAATTTATGAAGTTCTTCCGTCGTGATGTTTTCATTGCAACTGATTGACAAATTGCCCTACATCGACGTAAATAAGCACTGAATTGATCAGTGTTTTAGTAGTAGCCATGATAAAAAATCATGGGCGTACATACTCGAGCAGGATTCGAACCCACGACCTCCTGATCACCGAACAGGCGTCATCTCCACTACACCACCGAGCTTTCGCCCGACAGCAAGTGTTGGTTCTAATCCTTATAGCATGCAGCGGGTACTGCTTTTGTTATTCAAATTTATGAAGTTCTTCCGTCGTGATGTTTTCATTGCAACTGATTGACAAATTGCCCTACATCGACGTAAATAAGCACTGAATTGATCAGTGTTTTAGTAGTAGCCATGATAAAAAATCATGGGCGTACATACTCGAGCAGGATTCGAACCCACGACCTCCTGATCACCGAACAGGCGTCATCTCCACTACACCACCGAGCTTTCGCCCGACAGCAAGTGTTGGTTCTAATCCTTATAGCATGCAGCGGGTACTGCTTTTGTTATTCAAATTTATGAAGTTCTTCCGTCGTGATGTTTTCATTGCAACTGATTGACAAATTGCCCTACATCGACGTAAATAAGCACTGAATTGATCAGTGTTTTAGTAGTAGCCATGATAAAAAATCATGGGCGTACATACTCGAGCAGGATTCGAACCCACGACCTCCTGATCACCGAACAGGCGTCATCTCCACTAGACCACCGAGCTTTCGCCCGACAGCAAGTGTTGGTTCTATCAGGAGGTCGTGGGTTCGAATCCTGCTCGAGTATGTACGCCCATGATTTTTTATCATGGCTACTACTAAAACACTGATCAATTCAGTGCTTATTTACGTCGATGTAGGGCAATTTGTCAATCAGTTGCAAATGAGAGTTTGTTGTGTTAACTTTCATCCATTATTCTCGCACACCCTCACACACACACACACACAGGGGCGGATCCAGGAATTCCGTAAAGAGGGGGCGCGTTTACAAAATTAAGGGGGGGGGGGCGCACGCACCCCTCCTCCCATTTTTTTCTTTTTATTTCTTTTGTTTCAACAAAAAATAAAGGGGGGGGGGCGTGCGCCGGTTGCGGTCCTCCCTGGATCCGCCCCTGCACACACTACACACAGACATAAATACACGCACACACACACACGCACGCAAAATGATAGTATATTCATTGTAACACGTCACTTTCTCTTTGTGTTTCATTTTTCCTCTCTCTCTCTCTCTCTCCTTGTATGTTTTCTTTCTTCCTTATTTTCTCTCACTTCTTTCAATCTTTTCACTAATTCTTTTTCTTTTCTTTTTTTCGTCAGCCTGTTGATCATGCATCCTGGCCGTGAGAGGGCGCGTGATTACTTTGTCATTACGTCAAAATTGCTTTGTGCACTATTGCTGTACTGTGGTGCAACTACGTGTTTTGCACAACGAAACGATTAGTCAGGTCAGGGAGGCGGGAAGAGAACCTCCCTGGTCAGGTTTAGATAGGTTTGACAAAACATGTAGGGAAAAACGTGCACCAATCGATCATTCTCATTGTGACTTTCGAAGACAAAGCAGACTTGCTGGGTAAAGAAATGACAGAGAAGAGCCAAGTTTTCTTATGAAAATTATGTATATCTTATACATTTATCATTTCGCATATTTTATTACAAACGTCACACAGAGAATGCAATTTTCGACGGGTAAGCACACAGTTGCCAGGAATACACATACATAGAGATTTGAAAGTGATATTTTACAAAGACCACAGGGACGTGATGCCATTTGCACATCTGTTTGAAGTCAACATTAATTAATACTGATTGGTATATAATCCTGTATATACTTTATATACACAAACTACCCAATGCTAATTGGTGGAAACACGAACACGGATCAACGAACACAAATTTGCACAACCGGTCGAACCCGTTCATTATTTTTGATCAAAATAATGGATACTTAACGAAAATGCGGAATAATTTTCCAGTTTGTATCGACGGATTCTTAAAAAAAAAAAAAAAAAAAAAACCTTCTTCATAATCAGTGCAATCTAAGAGCGGACGAAGATGTCATCCCACATCACACCACATGATTATAACACAGAGTAACATATATTCCATCAACGTGAGTAAGTAGAAAAAAAAAATCATTTGCATCGATTGGCACGTGACTCCATAGCTGTATACAATAATGTTGTGAATGATTATAAGAACGCAAAAACTGAGTAAATTGTATACCAGGAATAAAATAATAAGAAATACAATAGAATGAGAGAGACAGAGAGCACATTTGTCTAAAACGCAAAAATCTTATTGCAAATTGCAGTTTTTTCAACACACATACGGACATAATAATACACAAACACACCAACGATTTTTTAGAGAATTGCACGATTAAAAATGTCAAGTCCAATCATTCCAAATTGCAAAACAATCTTGTCTTTCCTCATGATGTCACAGATTGAACAGCTGTCTAAAATTCGAGACTGCATCTATCAACAGCGGTATGCGGTCGCAAAGCACACTACATTTTTTTCGGCATAGATTACAGAAATCACCATGATTGTTTACCAATCCCCCCCCCCATCCGAATTCAGTCATCAGTCGTCAGTATCACGAGAAAGTAGATGCGCATTTATCACTTTTTCAACTGACCTTCTCCGCAGTTAAGTATGTATTTTTATAATCAAAAGGCAAATGGAACCGTATTTATGTTTTGCTACGTTTCATGCTGTGCTGGAAAGATGGCTAATAAGCTCAAATGACTACGAACACAAAAACTGTATTATGCATAAACGAATGACAATGTAGCTAATACAGGGGAAACCCCGTTTAATATAATGCATCGCCTTGTTAGAATTCCCACAACATGGAGGATGGCGTTTAGTCATAATCGTATCTTTCTGGACTGATTGACAACGCACTCATCAGATCTTAGACTTCACAGACCGTGAGATATTAAACCATAATGCAAAAAAAAAAGGAGTTGCGCCGCAGATTTAACTGCATGTTAAGCTTATCATTTTTATCCCAAACGAAAACATGATCCAAAGTTACCATAACAAGGACAAAAAATATCAGAATAAGAAAACTGAATCAGGCAACACTCAATATAGCATATTCATTGCTTGAAATAAGTGGTCATATTATTATTTTTCGACTCTGCTATTCGCACCTGTGGCATGTTTATCTACATACACACTCATCTTTGATTCATTGTAAATTTCTTCATTCCATGCACTCGTTTATTCACTTTATGCATTATTCTCGACAGGAAGCAGGAGTCTTGGGTTTCAATCGTACATTATTAGGGAGCTTTAGATTTGCTGCGCGGACGCTTGAGGCGACGAGTGGGTTGGACGTTCTCCTCTGCCCCTGCATCGTGCTGAAAATAGCTTTAGATTGGGAGGTTACGCTGAGACGCAACGTATAAAAAATAAAATGGCGCCCCCATGATCTTGCATCAAGTAACTCTCTACGTCCCCGTCGCGAAAATCTAAAGCTCCCTATTGTACATACATGACGGTTGTCAATGTGACCGTTTATGTACGTTGATATCCACCGGGATTCTCGCACCTGATCTTGGTCCCTTTCCCAATAATGATAATCTTGGTCCAAAACCGTTTCATGAAGTTCTTTGTCTTTTTGTGTTTCTTTTTAATCTGAACACAAGCCCTCACATCCTAAGCTCGGCCTGGCGTCGTTGGTCGTTCTCGTACACATCGTTGGCTCGTCGGCGCACGTCGGCCGACGGGTAGTTCTTGTACGAGCAGATGATGGCGGCCAGGACCACGATGATGAAGAGAGCCACAGTGCTGCCGACAATGGTGCCGACGACAGCGGCGGGACTGAGGTTCGACACCCACGACGATCCGGTGGATGAGCTACCCAAGCTGGGCTCAGTGTCGCGGGCGACCCTTTTCAGGGTATCATGGATGACGTCAGAATTGGCCGAGGCGTCTTCACCTTTGAACAAGTCTGTATCTGTAGGCATGACGTAATAAACAACAATGAGTGACTCTGTCTGTCTATCTGCCTGGTCTATCTGACTCTATATTACATATACAAATATGTCCACACATGCACACCATTATCAATTATATGTAGGACCTATACATAATTAGGTAAATGCTTGAACCCCAATGTCATGTCCAATTCATATTATAACTAAATCTTATTAATGGCGATGTCAATAATTAACAGTATAGGAAAAATGCTTTATAATGCTTCTATCATTCCGGGTTTTACGCAGTGTGAAAACATAATGTGCATGCTATACCGTCAGTGTTCTGATATGATTTATACACGCACACTAAATGTTTAAGCGTTTACTAGTATATGAACACTCCGAAACAACATTTTTTTTTCCTTTCTTAGTTGGTGATAGCAATGTGCAAAGGGAAAGTGGCAATGAAACAATTTACATGTACAGTCGCTCTCGTTTTCATCTTGGAAACTGGCAAAAATATGGCAAAATTATTAGGAAGTCCAGTTGCTTATATCCTCTCGAAATGCACGATACATGTTTACTCTGATCCGGCTGTCATTAAGTCATATTTTTTAATTCATATTTTTCATTGATACTGATGGTTTTGAAACATGGATAATATTGATAAAAACAATAAAAATTGCATAAGTAATGATCATGAAAATAAAATCAAGGATGATCTGTTTGAATTCATGCAGGTAACCTGTCTATTAGAAGACCATACAATAGTCATTACAGTCCCCATTGTCAGGACATTATCTTATGCGCCTGGATAAAGAGGGGCATCTTGTTCTGTTGAAGCGGATTAAAATATAGGCTCTGGATTTTATAAAAGAAAAAGAAGGAATCCCAAACTCATGACCTTCGCTTATAAAGTCCAGAGCCTAATCCACTTCATTGTGACACTCATCATAATAAAAATTATATAAACGCCAAGAATGAAAGGAAATCAAAACAAATTTAGCTTTTTTTATCCCTAATTCAAGGACTCCCTTATTCACCTTTAATCACGTCGAACTCCATGACGAGTTTCCTCATAAATGTGAGTGGCTTCGCCATAACGGACAGATTACTACCAGATTCACGCTTTGTAGAAGGCTGGACTCCCTGTGTGGGAAAAAAGACAGCAAATTAAGAAATGGATCAAAATCAGTTTTCTTTCTTGAATGCTCATACACTATTATAGCATTTGTTAGTTCATCTTGCATGAAAAATGAACATGTCTTCTAAGGATGCAAAGAGGATGATACGGAGATTATAGGAGACAAAAACAGACAGGATTAGCGATTCTTGCTGTATCACCGACGTTGAACAAGTTGTTGTTTTTTTTTTAAAGGGTGTGTACAGTTCTGGTTGAGGTGAGGATTTAGCTTTTAACGTTTTGCGAGATATTCAGAAACCACTTTATGAGATGTGAAAGAGCATGCAATTCTAAGGGGTATCAAAAGTTTATTTGATGAAGATCGGTTTTGAAATGGCTGAGATATCCAAAAACAAGGTGAAACAAAGAGATCCTAATAAAAGGCGTGGCCTGTCGCCTTTTATCACTAGCACTTTTTTGGATATCTCAGCCATTTATTTTGAAAACCAATTTTCATCAAATAAACGTTGAATCCTTCTTAGAATTACATGCTCTTTCATATTTCATGAGAGGTTTCTCATTATCTCACTGAGGAATTTTCAAAACATGAATCCCCACCTCAACAAGTACTGTACAGTCCCTTTAATCAAATAATCTGTAAAACTGCAACAAACACCACACAAAAAATGTACATTATCCATGTTGACAAAATACATAAATTTATGCACAGTGCAAGGTCAGATAACTTATACATCGTGAATAATGTATACGGAGTATACGGAACATTTTGCCCCTTTCGGGAATGTCTCTGGTTGAACAAAGTCTCTGCAGCAAAAATGTTTATTCATCAGTGCACATAATCCCATAGAATACCTGGATAGTCCTAGGGATAATGTCAGTATAACATCTTTTGGTATGAGCCAGTGCACAGTTAAAATCTGGGCATGTGAAGACACAATGGTCATTGCGGACCTTCTTTTGAAATTGACTTGTAACTGAGGCATTTGTGTTCATGACAAACGCGAGATATTCATGTATGCCCTTGGTGCACATACTGTCCTTATAGGAGGTGAACGTTTATTCTTTTGAACGATATTAACAAAAGCCATTCATGCAGCACTTACATGTAGATTACCCCGTTTTGTTTTGCATGTTTTTAACTGCTCTTCTAATATGATTAAAAGATTAATCCATGTTTTGACAAGTCTGTGGTTCAGAGGTCATTGTAGACCATTGCTAACTGTGAACTGGCTTATAGTGCCAATCCAGTGAGGTTATTCTAATCCACAGAATTAAACTGTCATTAAACGCTTTAAAGAGTGAGTTAATAATCATGCTGGATTGTATACCGGTGTAAGTAGATTGCATATATTATTCTCATTCACATCTTAACCGGAGCTGGGCATTATCGTGCCATTCACACAAATTGATGAATTGCTTGTTTTTAATGAAATGCTGTAATATAATTTTGTCTCTCCAGCAGTTGACCAGACGAACCCCCGATGCGCACAGATACAGGCCAATTAGAGATATTCCGATCTGACATAATTAGATTTCCGCCTATACCCAGGTACTTCTTTTATCGCCTCGCCTCCAATAAATGGACAATAAAAATTGATGTGGAAGAATGATGCCTGAGATTTTGGTCCTATGCTTTCTCCGCGAGTGTAACTGTATAAAACTATACAACACAACAATATTTTTGTTTGTTTGGTTTTTTGTATGATATGACGAGGAAAGCATGTATAGTGTACGTAAATTGTTAGCCCAATCTGACCAAAAACAACACAAAAACAAACTAACATTAGCTATAACGCTTCACTGTTTCCCTTTGAGGTGCCTACATAGCAAAGCAGGCACGGACGTTAATTGTTTCTTGTCATATTAGGGCCTACTTTTGTTCATATTTAGGCCTATAAAACGCTCACTGTCCACGATTTCTTAATAAAAAAGAAGAAAAAAGAAAACAACGTGTCTCGGGCCCTGACACACATAATTTGCATTAATCATATTATGCAAAATAGATAGGCCAATATTGTATCTGGTCATTACAATCTTTGGCAAAAGTTTTGCCACATCAGAAGCAACGATGTATACAAGTTTAGAAGCTTGAGTATCTAAGTATAGGTAACTTGGTGATCGAAGCAGTAGTTCTGCTCTTTAAATCAGGTAAAACATCATTTGAGTAATTTACTCAAACGTGATTTCATGTACTGGTAACACTTTTGTTTCTTTGTCATAGGCTTATAACCAAAAGATGGTTTCGTTTCTCATTATTTGCGAATGAATTCAGTATTTGATGAGAGTTTTGACCGTGACATGGTAATATCCAAAGAAGTTGCCGGAATAACTAACCCGGAAAAGACCTTCTGGATAATTCCTCACCCACTTTCATCGTCCTCCTCCCGTTTGGTCAAGGTTAATATATTGTCCTAGGGCTACTACAAAATATGATGACGATTTCTCCTGGGAGTTTTTCCTAGAAAAGTCTCAGACCCGCGTTGGAAATTTATACCCGAACTGACGAGTGATTTATGATTTAAATATAGATACAGTCTATATATATATATACATATATATATATATATATATATATATATATATATATATTATATATATATATATTATACATATATATATACATATATATATATATATATCATATATATATATATATATTATATATATATGTATATATACATTAATATATATATATACATAGAAATATATATATATATATATATATATATATATATATATATATATATTTATTTATTTCTTTATTGATAGATATACATATTAGCTCGACACTAATTTATTTTCTCTGGTGGCCCGTAAGAGCCACTAAAATCTTTGAATTTGAAATTTTGGTGGCCAGAAATAGTAGGAAATATGAAAAATGATTTGTCATTAGCTGCCCGCGATATTAGCGGCCACCGAAAGATAAATTTGGTGACCCGACATTAATTTTCAGTGGCCCCGGGCCGCTAATGTCGAACCCGGTTTTATATTTAATATTATATTCGTGGTATGTAATATGTTATCATTGATTGCATTGATTACATTGATTACAGTAAATATGTATACGTGATATGGTATATTATGTCACGTATTTATATAACGTAAAAAGTCTGACTTTGCTAAAGTGAGATTTTCATATTTTGACAATTATTATGCATGCGTGTCAACCAAGCATCTACCCATTCTTGAAGTACTTGATAAAAAGACTAGTCATTGCATTGTAGTTTGAAGTCATTGGTTAGATTAAAATGGATATGATGGATGAATTTTTTTTCCAGGAAAGCCTCCATGATCACCTACGCAAGATAGCATGTAATACTTTAACATCTGTACCTGACAACGAACCACAATGAATTCGCGACTGAAGGGTTCAATTCTGGGTAGTTGTTTATTCCCAAGATTATCTAAGCTCATTAAAGGAAAGCGCCACTCCACATGCAAAACGTCTCTAAAGAACATCTAAAAAAAACAAAAACAGTCAAACAGATAGAGTGTCATCACTCTCGAACAAAAACCCGACAGAATGGCAGATTTAGAAATTTCACCTGTTTTGAGAAAACAGTGATATTGATCACTAAGTATTATGCAAATGGGATATGACCTTATCGTCTCACATCTTTACCCATACACATTAACGCACTTTTTTGTTTCTATCCCAATTTGAATTTATTTTCCAAGTAACTTTTTAAAAAGTTGTCGAGTTGTCGAAAGTAATGAAAAAAAAATAGCAATGAGTTTATTAAAGGGTTTACATCCTTACTTATTACCCAAATGCTATCTATGAATAATATCGTTTCATAAGAAACAATGTGAGAGCTCTGAGGCTCTTGCATCAGCGGCTCATCAAATGATCATATTATGATTGTGACTGACAGCGCTATGTTTCGCTAATAAAATGAGACACTTTTTTCTCTTTTGATGTAACATTTACTGATATGTTTGTTTGGTAGTTATCGTATTTATCTCACTTAACTTGAACAAAGATCAGATGTCCCTCTTCTGATACCCACAGGAAAGGACAAACTGGACGCGTCTATAGGGTACGCCAGGGCGTGTACGTCCTGGCGCTTCTCTTTCCTACATAATTTCTTTCACATATTCCCAGGTACGCCCGGAATGACAATGAGGAACATTTTGGGTAGGGCGAGTTACTGCAGGCTGTGCGCAAATCACATTCTTGCGTCGTCCGTTTTTTCACGGAGAGAGAAAACAAACGCCCTGACAGGAATTCGAAAATGGGGCGGTGAGGAAAGAGTAAAAGTACCGTTTCCCCCTTTGCCAGGCCAGAGGGGGGCGGTTATCCCCCTTCGTTCACGGTTAGTTGGCATCGATAATTTGCACGTTCCAGTTTCTTCTTGAGCAGTGGTATTGAAGCCTGACTGCCAGCAGTCGCACCCAGGCACACATGTTTTGGCTGATAAGAGAAGGATGCCATAATTTTCATCGTTTCATTTCTTTGAACAATGAGCGAAACTGGACCATCGCACACTGTGTCGGGTAACATGATTTAGCCTACGACATATTATCATCGTCTAGGGTAATTTGTTGAGAGTATTTTTGTGGCATGGCCGGGAAACAGCTTGTCTTGAAGGGCAAATTTCCTGCTTCCCATTAACATGATTCTGATAGCAAAACCTTTTTTAATGCGCACCTCCTGGTAGCACTGGGTCGTTTTTTTTTTCTGTACACATATAGTATGCATGTAGCAATCGAGGAAACCTATTACTCTTGACAGTGAGACTTTTACTTTACTTCGAGGATTCAACTCGCCAAGTCTGATTACGTTGAACATGTATATAGTCCAATAGCTCATCAGTCAAAACCTGCATTGAATATTATTGACACGAATACTCAATGATGACCTGACAATGACCGATTCAATTCACCTGTTCCTATTGAACGCATTTCGATACTTAAAATAAAATTTGCATCCATCAGTTGTTGCTATGTCAGGTACCACTCACTTCGGGGGAAAGGAAGATACTCTATCTATCAACTGATACCCGAATATCGATCCGAGGGACTTAAAATATGTCAAATTTGTCAAAATCTGGGGGCTTGTCCGGTAGGGAAAAATCATCAGTGTAAACATTACACAACTTGAAACCCCTCTCCGCAAAAGAAACGACCAAAGAGAAGATTGTGAGAAATCGACGCATTTGTTAGAAGGGTATGCCTATAAATGCGAAACGTGCCAGCGAACAAAATAATGAAGTAAAATTGTTTATTTCATTATATATTCATTCATTTATTAGAATGTATGTCATATGAAGGTGCCATGATATGTACCCAAACTATCTGCGTATTGTCCAGTTTATCCTTGCACCTTGCATTTCAAGCTAAGGACCTTTGTGCAGTGAAAAATAAGTAAATGAACTGAGGGATGAATTTGCGAATGAATATTAGACGGATGGATAACTGTTTATGCTAGGCGTAGCATTGTATCCCTGTCCATTGTACCACACGTAAGCAACACATTATTGATTTTGCTTTATCTTGCTGATTCACAATCAAGAAACGTCTTAAGTGCGTCTTTCTTCTATTAAAAAAAATGGAGATTCTTTTGAGTTGTGAGAATTCTAAAAACACTGCTATGGCAATTTGTCAACATTTCTGTAAACGAGTGGCATTTTCATGCAGTAAGCATATTTATGGATGAATGTAAACAATGATACAGATGTGTATCTATTTATGCATGTAATGCATTCATTAAGGGAATATCTTTACAAGTACGATTCACGTTACTAGGTATAACGTTAACTCGGCATCACTCGATTTCACGAATTCATCGCCTGTCATCAATGTAATAATGACTATACATTTGGCAGACAAATATGTTGCTAGGAAATTTGATAACGAGTGACTTTACAAAAACTTTCGTCAGAGTAGCAGTAAGAATGCAGGCCTCTTGCCGTCGAAGCGTCACAAAGCAAAGTATACGTCCCATTAATTTTGCTTATGCACTATCGTAGTCATGTCTTTCTTTGTTGACCAACTTATTTTGCGGGAGGATCACCACAGGAAGTAATTCATTAGTGTGCGTAAGGTGCGCGACTCCCCATTTTTTATTTGCGGGTTACAAGAGTAGTTATCTCTTCTAGAGACTCCGACTTCAGCTTGAAAATTTGAACAGGAAAGATTTCTTGAATTTTGACTATTTAGTGATAACCAGTACAGCTGTACTTACTTTGACGCTAAAATCGTCTCCTGCAGTTATGCAGCATGTGACTGATCAAGAGTCAAGAATGGTTCATAAATTTGTGTTATTTCTTTTTTCCATGAAAAAAGTAGGTTATTCGTCATGTCCTCTTCCTACCTAGTAAGATACCGTTATGATCGGTCTATATTTTATCATAGAATCTTCCCTAACCTGTGGGACCGATTTCTTGGGCTGCAAACGTCCAAAGATTTATGAATAAATATCTGTGATTTTCTTCTCCCTTTCAACGAACAGCCTAATGTGACGACGGCATCTCTCTTTTACATCAGTGCGCCCGTATCAAGTGTTTCCCCGAGTGTGCAATAAAAGTTTGTCACTCAACGATATATCCCGGCAATAACAGGATTCATACACTCAATCTGGTGTGATTACCGGGGTCTCCCACAGTCAACAAATGTCGCTCCTAGCACACTAGGAGCACGTTCTTGACCAGAGCTTGCACAGAACTGACGCGCCAGACCACGCCTATTCCCCTGGCGTGAAATTGACACCGTGAGGGCGGGAAACACTCGCAGGAAAGAGCCAAATCCTTCCAAATTCTCGGCAATTGATTCCAGAAATGATCAGTAAGTATTCTTTTTTCTTTTCTTGTCTTTTTGGTTCAAATCATGGTTAAAATCATTACATACACTATCGTCATGCTGTCATTGATGTAGGGCTACTTCTGTGACGAAAATCAACATTCGAGATTTCCATTGCATCCGAGACTCATAAGTCAATCTAATGGTATGTCAAAACGGTGTCATCGCGTTCGATACGTGTAGTGATTTTCACGGGAACTCCTAGTCAGGCCAGCATTTTAATTTTGACAGCTTTGGCACACTTGCGCTTTCGAAACTGAAGCTAATGATTTCTTTGCCTTGAAATCCCGAGATTTTGATGCCAATTTAGATGAATGCTGTTCGTGTTGATGTAGGCCTATATCTAATTCGACTTTCTACTTCTTCTTTGTCTTGTCCTTCAAATACAGGTACACTTTCAGCATGGTGCTATTCAGTGGCTCCGTGCTTTCAGGGACATATTCAGCTATTATATATGAGTATCTGATGAGTGTTTATCGGCTCGGCGGTTCATCCTGCAGTTACGAATGAAAGATTTGTGTTAACGTGCTAATGGCGTGAAGGCGTTGATACCGCAGGGTGGAGTGCGGTTGACCACGTAGTGTAAGGCAATAGCGTGTTACGTCCGTGGTGGGTGTGTCGAGGCAATATCTGGTCATTGGCCCTCTTTATATTTATGATATAAACATTGGTTTAAAGGGAGATCTTCTTCAAGTTGATTTTAAAGTGTATGAAACACTGAAGTCAGGTAGAGAGTCAAAAACAGCTTCATAAGACTTGCATAAGGGACAAGAAAGTTATATAAATTGAAAGGGTCAGTCCACGTCCTTCGAGAAATCGCAATCACTCTTCAATAGTTGATCATAGACCATATGTATTACATGAATGTTTTGTTTTGGGTTTCAGTGCGTTGAGATGATGATTTTAGCAGAGACAATTGACATAGAAAATGTACATTATGAGAAAATTGGCAGAAACTAATATTACTTCATCAAAGAGTTCCTACGATATCTCCCAATAAACTGTTATAGTATTTCATTAGATACTGAATTTAATTTGTCGTCATGATTTCATTTACGCAATGCTAATGTTTGCTATGTTTCATCCATGTTTATAAACTAGATAAAATGAATGCGCATTCTTTTTATATGAATATTTATATCTTACATTGTTATCTTGTTTTATTGTCCGTACTAGGTTCGTGTCCGCGATTATTGGCAAACTTCGACAGAAACAAATGAGTCATGTGAAAACTGATTGCAATCAATCAATGGTAACTGATTGAGTTGGATATGTTTATCATATTTTGATCAGCAATAATGCATGTAGACATGGCTCGACACTAACTTTTTTGTTTGGTGGCCCGATGGGGCCACCAAAATCCTAAATTTTAAATTTTTGGTGGCCCGAGAGAAAAATTTGGTGTCCCGAAAAAAACAATAAAAAACATTAAAAGTCCTTTTTTTTTTTAATGAGTCAAATATTTAAGATTTATGATAGTAAGAATTAGAAGTTGGACATATCTACTCATAAATAAACTTCAACAAACTTGCAACACTCACTCTCAGGCATTCATTCAGTCCTTTTCATCCATCCTTTGAACAAATTTAACTGCTAATTTCCGGCGCAAAAAGTTACGAATTTATTGACATACTTTTCAAAAAATTTTGGTGGCCCGAGGCGGGCCACCAAATTTGCCCTTTTTTGAAATTTGGTGGCCCGACTTTCATTTTTGGTGGCCCCGGGCCACCGGGCCACCGTTAGTGTCGAGCCCCGATGTAGATATTCAAGTTCTAAGCTTTAAAGGTTGTTACCCTCCATAAGTCCCAGCTAACATATTATTAGATTAATTCTAAACACAAGTCATGACGAAAAGTAGTTCTATGTGCATTCAACAAAGTAAAAAAGAAGAAGTGATAATAATAGTTTGACACATCCCGCCTCAATCAGTTGTTGCTTTTGTCTGTATTGTGCTCTGTTGTATGACAAAAACCCGTCTACTCGAGGGATTTGAATGCATATCCGTATTCGGCGGGTGAAAGGTCACCGAATGCCACAGAGGCGAAAACGGCTCTTTAACCCTCTGCCTGCCGTATTAATTCCCTGTCCGAAGGTATGCGTGTAGAATTTGTTCACATTTGACTCACTGGCACAGGAAGGGTTAGAAAATGTCATAAGCGTGAGCGGGGAAAACTCATCGACAAAAGAAACAATCTGGTGTTCATTAATCACAGTTAAACGCTGCAATTTGAATTCGATTTGTCACAAACAAACGACATGAATGACTTACATGATTCGACATGGGCAGGAAAGGGAGGGAGCGTGTTGACATGCCATAAAAGATAATTTGATTTCATATTGATTTCATCAAAAGGATGATTTGAGTCGGGAAGACCCGCGCGCCTCCTATCCTGGTCATAGACGCCCAGTGCCCTCTCGCCGGGACGCAGGCCCTGATGTCAACATCCTACTCACATTATTCACTTCGCGTCACTCTTGGAAACATTGGTCTACAGGAGTAAAAACATCTTGAGTTTGACCTGATAAGGTACAAAAGAAAGAGAAATCGCCATCTCGCGTGGGAAGATTCTTCCATTTTTGATAATTGGCAACTTTATTGTGTGTATTCCGGATTCGTTGAGATCTCTCCCTCGCCCTTTCAATTGTGTTCGATAGAACAGTATGAGAGGCTATAGCAACTACGAATGAACAAGTTCCTGAAGTAATTTCTAAATCACTCTATTTCTTTATAAGTCATGAAGTTTCAGCGTGGGATTTTTCTTTTCGTTCAAAAATAAACGTGAAAAATGTCGGGGGGGGGGGGAGGGTATTTTAGTGCCCCCTCCCATTGAAGGTCAAAAAAGGTGTGAGAGTTTGCAAAAGCATCATACGCGTGTTCCCATCAGGTATTGGAACGAAATATTCACATTATCTTCCATAGAGTGATATCTGTATAGGGGAAATGTTTGTGCGATGAGGGGTATTTATTTTTACATTTAAGATTCTTCGTTGTTTGAAATGGTCCAAAGAATAGAGAGAGAAAAATATTTCTACATAAAGTCTTCTCTTACACTGTATAGACCAAGATATTTCTATACCGATCGAGCTACGCCACCATTCAAAACCAATGTACTTGAAAAAGTCATCACTGCATACAGGCATTCAAGCACTAAAGAGAGGATATACGAATAAGTTGCACGATGCCTACCGATAAGTGACTAAAATGCCAGTCTATTTACCACACGACACTTTTAAAGTATTTTAGTAGAAGAAGGTGGACTTTAAAAGGATGTGTAGTGTGGTGGATTGTTTTTGTTTCTTTTGTATATGTGTCAGTATGAGTGTGAGTCAGAGAGAGGGAAATGTATTGCGTTGAGAGAGGACGAGAGAGGGAATTTTCAGCCTTCATAATTGGTCTTCCATCAAATTAGTCATTTAACATCACAGAAACTGACAACTGTATACGGTGTTTCTCTGATCCAAATATTAATAATGTCTGGCAGTACAGTACACAGTCATAATTATTTCAAGCTACGCGTGCTGCAAATGACAAGCTTCGGCGAAGAGAGTTCACGAGTTAGGTCACGTTAAAGTAAAACTCCTTAAGATTTATTCTGAGTGATAAAGGAAATTCAAACAGTATGTGACCGTTTCATTGAATTCGAACAAGATTCAAACTCCTGCAGAATGTTTTATTTTTAATGCACGAGATACGATGTGGTCACATTCATGTAATCGGGCCAAAGGATTAGTATTGCCTCAAATGTCTTCCAGTGACTAAATATGACAATCTACACTAAATTTCCTCAGATGAAATTAGTGTGTAATGGACAAGATTTGGGCTGTTGAATTATTGACAAAAGTGTTAGGTATTAAAGTGTTCTTTACAATTTAAACGGCAAGTTTGTACGAGAATCGTGCAAGGATATAAAATCACAATTCTTCTCATTCAATCTGGGTATAGGATCGTGCCCACTATCACTGTTTGATTGAAATATAAATAAATGAAATGTCTATACCTCGCTAATATTTAGTTTGACTTCGATGAAACTTTCTCTGTTCTATTTTGTTTAATATATATATATATCTTTATTACGAAGTCGATTTGAACACGGATGGAGTGATTCTTTCATAGAAACAGCTGTATGGTGATGTCCTGAGTGCATTGAATTCCTAGCACCGTTATTAAGCAAATCCATCTTTAAACTTCTACTTGAAAGTAAGAAGTGCTGATCGTATATTTAGTGGAGCCCCCAGTTAAAAGAACATCTTTATGTCTACTCATGCAGTCTGAGGTAAATGGAAGCGGAAGAATACATTCACATCCGGGGTGATATGCATGAATCTTGAAAATCGGTTTGGTTCGTTGAATGAAATAGATTTGATTCAGATTATTCAGATTTGTGCCAAAATATCGTCCGAGATAAAAATGTCAAAGGCTGCCAACCATCATTAGCAAAAATGTCACATGTAAAGATGTCAAAGGCAAAATTGCTGGGGTAACAATGTTACGGGGAAAAGTAAACCGAGGTAAAAACTACTCATCCCAGGTAAAAATCAAAATGTCAAAGGTATACAATGTCAAGGGTAAAATGACAAACTGGAATATGAATGGCAGATGTTAAAATCATATTACAGCGAACGTAGATATCAATCCAAATACCAGTTACTATAGAATCTGATTTTCATTCGTGCCGCTCTTGGTTAAGTTAACATTGTTGAGAAGTTAGCTTTGTGTCTTAATTACCACACAAATATAATGCTTAACCTCTGACATTTCTATCTGTGACGTCATTGTCTGTGGCAATTTTACTTCTGATATCAATTTCTCTGACCTTCCGGCTGGTCGGCCATGTTCAGACGAACACATTCTATAACATTGCAAACTCAAATTTTCATCCATACAATTAATTTGAGGTCACTGATAACATTTTCCACTTAAAATCTCTAACCTAAAAATAATTATGTCATTATTTTTTAATCCCCCAGTGATGTTTGTCAAAAGATGGATACCATCCTTTTAAATAGCTGTCAACAATTCTTGTGTTTAACCTCTCTAGATAATGATGATCCCTGGTGAATTCTTAATTGAAGTCATGATTGTAAAGAGAATCATAACGGGCTGTCTGTCACCATCAGGAAAAAATAGAGTCTAGTATAGTATAAAGGGGGTCACGTGATTCTGCCAGACCTTCGGGTAATAATAATCTTTCCGAGCCACCCGTTCCGGTATCGGCGCTAGCCGGGCGAACGTCCGTTTTGGGACCTGGTGTTTTGTCCCATAGTTGATGACGCAATACTCTATCCCTTCAAGAAAATGAACGGAAACGGACAACGAGAGACTACGAGTGGGCAGCTATGCCGTGCCTATGAGAATGTAAGGGGGGGGGGACGTTAAGGATGGCACGGGGTAATGTCCTACGCTCGACTGCAAAACATAGAATGCATCCTATGAAGTAAACGAACACGAAATGGTCAAAGTGTGTGTTTTTTTTCTGATATGGACATACAATGTATTACTAAGCAAGATGTATAGGATTTCAAAGTTCCATATGTTTCCCTAAAAAAGAGAAGAGTCCTAACATAAGTCCCAGCGACATATACAAATTACTGGAGGGGACGATATATCAACACCTCATAACCTTTCATAGATCTGTAAACAAAAACTATAGATCAAGATTTGGGTCGGTAATTCAGCAAGTTCATTTTCCTTCACTCTGCACCTTCTTATAGTTTCTCCACCCTCAAATTCAATTCAAATTAACTTAAATTCAATTTAGTTCAATTCAATTCAATTCAATCCAATTCAAGTCAATTCAAATGAAATCATATTCACACAGTATGTCGTCTAATGTGACGGGGTTAAAGATAAATCAAGAAATAAATGAAAATAGAATAAAACAAAAACAAATGCAAACGAAATAATTTTAAGATGGCTTAAACATTACATCGCATACATAGACCCTGTTATATATCAAACGAAGCAAAAGTATGCAACCCGTTTTTTTTTTTTCAAATTGTTTTCTTGACACAACAGGCCTATAGGTGCGGCATGCTGAAAGTGGGGCAATCGACTCGTAATTAATGATATTTTTCCTACTTGCCTTGTAGGCCCTACGCCTTGATCACCTTGTTGGCAAAAGTCGAAATCCACTGCCGGCACCTTTGTTTCCACGTGTATTGTTTAACCCGTTGATGAGGACGGTTTGATTTCGCTATCCAACACGCATTTCCCATAGACACCTTCCCGAGTATACAATTAACGGGACTCGTCTTCAACCACGGGAGTGAAGTATACAGCGTATTTATATGAATAGATAGGCGACTATAACTCACGCATGTTCCTGAGCGGCTCATGTATATACTCGACGAATACTATAGTACTCAATACATTTAAGAATGGGACGAGGTTTGGATCTAACTTATATGAATACCCACGATATGTATCTAATCGGGCGTAACATCAGACAAAAGAAATCTAAAGCAATCAACCGTCCGCAGAATAAGAATTACCAGCATTCCTATTCAAAATATGTGCCACACTTATATTTCTGAGCAGATTACCTCAAGGCATTGCACTATTCTTTTTCTTTCAGTTACATTCGATTATAATACATTTGAGTAGGTATAAGGTGTACACAACTAGCATTATGTGTTCCGCTTTATCATACCTGTATATTCTGTTGATGCTATATACGCGAAGTGTACAATCGAAGTAATACTGAAGAGTGTATACAAACAACTACATTAAGGTAATCTTTGTGCGTGATAATGACAGGATCTTCTTCTCCTATAAGGGTCACATGTCGACGTTCTTCCAGAGTCCCTATCATTATCTTTATCTTTGCGTAACCAATGACCTGTAGTAATAAACTTTAACTGGGTCCAAAGGGACATAAATACAACCATAAAAAATTAAAAAAAGAATAAAAAAATAATTCCATAGAATTAAAGTTTCCATGAAACGTACCCTCGATATTTCCTCCACTTGTTACAGACAATCAAGGGTGACGTTATTCCCCCTGCTTCCTGAAAGAGGAAAACCACGTGCTTTTCATTATGCACAAAATCTGAAAGCATACGTCAAATTGTCTTTGTATTTTCTTCATATCGTATAGGCTCGTATATAGGCTTTTCATCCAGCGATGGCGGCACTGAAACTTTAAAAACTCATAACTTTTGAACGGATTGTCCGATTTTCCTCAAAATTCCGCTGATGTGTTCTACTAATATTGCTGCATTCACTCAATCCACATGTATAAGTGGGTATCATTCCCGTCTAAGTAAATGATTCCATGATGCTAGTAGTCACGATAACTTATTCTGGCTGTTTATTGTCGCACTTGTTGTGATGTCTATTATATCATGTAGAATCACAATTCAGTATCAACTAGAGGACCAGTACAGTGGGATGTGGGGGGGGGGGGGGAATGGGGTCATACACGAACATCTTATACTTAAGTAACAGATAATTTCAGCATCAACTATAGGACCAGTGAAGAAGGGGTTGGGGATGGGGTAGAAACCTTTATATACACCTAGAAATAAGACAACTTTATACACGAACATCTTATCTACTTAAGTAACAGATAATGTGCATGACCTTTTGCCAGTGTCAGGGGGATTAACGCAGGGACTCGTCTCTGTTCCTATTTAGGATCCAGGGGCAACATCGCCGGGAGAAAGTTGGAGAAAGACACAGAAACAGACAGACAGACAGACAGACAGACAGAGAAAGAGAAACGGGGAAGGGAATAGAGGAAAATAAAGTATGTTTGTGTGTGTGTGTGTGTGTGTGTGTGTAGTGGTGGGGGGGGGGGGGGTGTCCCGGGCAATAAAAACCTCAGAGATTATTGAATTTTTCGACGTAGGAATTTTTTTTCTTTTCTTTCTTGGAGCCATCATCTCTTCCTTTTTTGTTAACAAAAAGGTGTGTGTGTGAGTGTGTGTGTGCATCTGTGTGAAGTAGTTTCTGCACACCCCTATACCCCATCCCACCCCATCCGTGGCCCACGTTATACGGATAGTTATTTACCCTAATGTTATATATCATATTTTTTTTATTTTATTGTAGTCATCATATTCATTAACCTCTCACAATGACATTGATAATTTGACAAATAATAAGCCGAGGGCAAAAAGTTTCGCGCCCCCCCCCCCCCAAAAAAAAAAGAGAAAAAAAAAGTGAAAAAAACTAGAAAATAAAAGGAAAACGATACCAATCGATCACACCGGGACTGTCTCAGTGCGTCGTCTGCGCGATTGCCTGTGCAATACACTCATCCACTTCTGGACATCTTGCGAATTCTCGTCCTGGTGATTTTAGCAAATTTCCGCCAAATTCAGATGAAACGTCTATATGACACCTAATTCAATAACCGCTAGGAAGAATGGTGATATGAGATGAACAGATAGTCCTCAAGATCTAGCATTTAACGCGGTGTTCTGATGTCATGCTTTTACACTAAATAATGTAGATCAGTCTCAACTTCATCTTGAGCAAATGTTGAGCATCCGTGCAATAATAGCCGCCGCAAGAAAATGCCACGAACTTATAGTTGGAAAAATAATCGGAGTCACGCACCTCACACTGTAATTGATACGTCAATAAATATTGTTCCATATGCATCGACGTAAAGTGGTTTGTGGTTAAGAAATCAGGAGTCAAGATGTTAAAGTCAGTATGTCGTGCTCATATGCACCGAGTAACACTGCCTAATTCCTGAGGATTTTCTAGGATTATCCTGAGTCCAAGGAGTCAAGTTTTTAGTTTCGTCATTTACTTTTTTACTTTTAGTCGATGATTTAACCACTAGAACCCCCTTTGCTTACAACTCACCATTGCTATAGTTTTTTAAGCTTTATAATGAATGATAGCATAATGCATAATCGAATTATGTACCGTTTTTATCTATCTCAACCGATATTTTATCATTTTGTTATGTTTTTGTTTTGTTCTCACTTTTGTTCTTGTTGTTGTAGCTGGGATTTTTGTTTTTGTTTTTTGTTTTTTGCTAAAGCAGTGACATCCTCTCCGCAATATCATTTATTATCTGTCCATTACCACCTATAGACTATATTTGCTTGTTTTTAATATGGATTTAAAGAGCGGAAGGTTTCAAACTAAACCTTTTCCCATTTCAGTCATGTCAGTGGTTACTCAAACCACATAACTCACACCGAATCATAAACAAAATGACTGCATGTTGTAATCAAGCATTGTATTTATGTTACCTCACAAGGCAGGTATACTCCTCTATAGTCATATAATTGGGTATAGGGTGTTTGCTGTTATTCACCACCAAGCCTTCGCAGAGTCTTATCAAGGTATTTTGAAAACGCCATTTTCTCTTTTTCTTTTCTTTTCTTTTCTTTTGCACATGAGATGAGGGATGATTTCTTCCAGTAAACGACAAATGTGCATAACAAGGCACTTGTTCTGTAATACCATTCTTTGTCTAATGGCAGGTTGGATTTACCTGAAAGGAGCAGGTGAGTGATGAGAGTGATATGGTGTATATATACCTCTGCCTAGTTGAATGAAAGGTGGAGAATATCCATGCACTCACAAATGTTGTCAGTTTTTGGTTGGACAGAGCAGGAAGTTGTTGTCTAGCCGGGACATTTCCTCCCCTCAAATCAGACCCTTTAGTAATCCTCATGTCACGGTGATTCTACTGAATTAAAAGACGAAGGGGGTCGTCGATTAGGCGTAATTGAGAGAAATTACAGCACGCTCGCGCCGCGTGGGATATGATCTATTTGTTGTCATCCAGCTGAAGAAAGATATGATCATGTACGTGAGCTGTATGATGGTTGTTTATTCATATAATCATTAGCGGAGACGATATACCTCCGCTGATCACTCCCAAGGGAACCCCTTTATAAAGGATTTCGAACTTTCATGTTTTATTAACATTACTGTAATAATCAATGCTCCATTTTTATCTTTCTTTCAAGTGTTTACTATATATGCATTCTAAAATGTGATATTAAAACAATTATGATAAGAATGACAATGTTATAAGTAATATCATTCATCAGATTATAATATGCATATATATATATGTAGAAGCATACACAAACAGACACACACAGACACACACACACACCTACATACAATATATATAAGCATATAAACATACATACATGATATCTTATATATACCTGTTGATATGTTATCTGTGATTTGTCAGAGCCTTAGATCATAACGTTTTGCGACAGTTAATGACAACAAACGCTATCATATTCTCTTTGTCCGCGGCAAACCACATTTTATTACCTCAATAGTTGAAATTAGAGTCGCCAATATACTCAGCCGGAGTTGTTTGTTGACGAAATAAAATTACAGACATTTCCTCCAATGACCTGTTCTTCCAAACTCTACCAAATATCCCTCACATCTCGCCCTTCGGTAATTCTGTAAGATGTTTTACGAGTTAGATCAATCTCAAAAGTATAAGGTCGGGGAGGAGGTTTTTTGAAGGATAATCATCCATGCAAATGAACCATGACATGTACAGGACTTCCTCGGCGGATTATGTTGCAATGAACGGTTCCCTCCCGGTCCCGCCCCTCCATTTAATGATGTCGGTCGAGATGTTGATGAAATTGAGCGTTGTTTAACCGTCAACCTCCGATTCACCCCATGAGAATATAGACGAAGGCTCCACATATCAGTGACCACGAATGCTAAAACTGGGTGATGTCGTGCAGACCACTGTCGAGTAACTTGATAGAGGTAAACGTGTAATAAGGAAACGGAAAACGAAATGACCACATTCTACCACCCCTTCCTCTTCTGACTCCTCCTCCTCCCCAACCCCATCTGCCATAACTCTCCAAAAAGCTCCTCAGAATTTACCGTTTGCATACAGTCATGTAAAAACCAAGAGTAAACTGATCTTTAAGTTCTGTTTCAAGTGTTATATGGTGCAGCTGTTTTTTTTTTATTTCTGGATTTTATTGATCAGAACAAAACATTGTCGTTTTCATAAGTCACATGTCATATTTCGACATCACAAAACAAACATTCTTAACAGCAGTCAATGACAGTGAAAATACAAGACGTCTGATCCATTTGGACTATACCTTCTAACGTGCGTTAACATCGATACAATTTAGAATCCTATATAACTACAACAAAAAACAAGGGGAAAAAGAAAAATAGCCTTTAGTGCAAAAGTTGAAATCACCAAAAACAAAACAAAACAAAACAAAACAAAACAAAACAAAACAGCTCACTTTGCTCGATATTCTTTTTCACTCCCATAATCATAATCATAATCAAACTAGTATAGATGAGATGATAATGTTATCTGTCCTGAAGTGTCCCCAGTGACCTGAACACAAATCTAATTCATTTGTAATTCAAATTTCCAGGAAAACAGAATAAAACGCTGTGCCCTTTAAATTCAAAGTATTATAGAAATACATGTATAAGATGATTTTGAAATGGTGCCATGTTAGTACTCAAACAAGTTAATCTTCCCTGAATGAAGAACATCATAATATTATTCCTATAATATACAAGAGACTAACAAAGTTTAAGGTAATGACGTCATTACACCATGAGATTAATTTTAACACCAAAAGAGTTTTATATTCAATTTTAAATTTATTCTAACTGTAATAGTTATCATTTTGGCTTGTGTTTGGTTATTCTTGTTGTTTTTTTCTTCTTCTTTTCTTTGGGGAGTGGTGGTTATGGCTTCTTTACTTTAGACATTCAAGTCAACTTCAACATAGAGTGGAAAATATCCCTTTAAAACATTATTTCCCAAGAACTGACGTCACATATTCTTTGTATTAATGATGCATCTTGCGTGAATCCCCCAGACTATGCTGCTTATCCCGCTCCTTATTAATAATTAACCGGTCGATTAGAGAGAAGATTACGAAAGGCGTATGGGTAACCACACATTATAATCATGCCTCGTAAGCCAGCGGTGCCGTGTAAAATGTACATACACCATTGTGGATATACGCATATCTAGGACACTGTCAGTGACACGTTTTGTCGCATTGATGATCAGAAATTGAAAGAGAAGGACATACCCAGCGAGCATTTTTCAAGTACAGGTATGACCTATCAACATTCACTCACACGGCACACAAACTATAATTGATACTCAGCAGAAATGAACTGATTGATTTAGTTTTCTTTCTTGCCTCACTTTGTTTTCTGGAATATAATATATAGGCTACTATCATTGTAATTTCTTCCCGTGCTGACTGAAACAGCTGCATGAGAACAGTAACTGCCCAAGTTAAGCCGATTGACAAAAATTACGAGAAAAAAAAACCTCACTAATAATTGTGAATAGAATGTTTTGAACTGGAGTCAACAGGAAATCGGTAGCCTCACGAAAAAGTATACATCTGGAACATAATTATAATGTATTCTCACGAACACTTCAGTGACAATGTGCATAGAATGTCCTGGTGCGAAGAAGCAGCACTTCTCATTTTCCTTGCGAATTAACGTGAACTGACCGAAATAACGTCTGTATTAAAGCACCGAGTCAGCTTTGTGTCAGACATTGTATTGTGAGTTGCGTGGCTTTGGTTGATACAACGTGATGCTACAAGGCACATTAATCCGCAGCCTGTTCAACCATGGAGCTACAAATGGTACAACTATGAATATATTCTATACTATAATGTGGGTATGTTTCTTCAACAACCACGCAGTGTGTTTGGCAGGTTTACAAACGACGTCTTTGCGTGACCTTTTTTTTTTTCGATAAAAGATGTTAGGATATCAATAATTATAGTACATCTTGCTAGAATATAGCAACTTCGTGTAACAACAGCCAATCAGGAATCTGTATTCTTTTTATAACAATGACACTTGCCACCGCAACAAGAGTTGACATCATAGAAACTCTCCGTTAAATTGTGCCCAACAGGTCGACGAGATCGCAAACTATTCACAAACTTAAAAGATTGATTAGATTCTAATCTAATTTATTTGTTAATCAGAACTTGATGCCGTACATCCGGTTTTGATGAACGGCTCCATCAGTCCAGAGAAATGAACTTGTGCCAAAAATGTTAGCCATTTGATTTTTCCTGAACGTGAACATGAAGATGTATTATATTCATCATAGATCAATTTAGAAACGGATATATGTTGTGACGTGTATACCAAGGTTCATTCTATACTATCAATTCATTAGACTTTGACTCTGATATTGATATCTGGTGTATAATCATATTACGTAAGTAATTTTGATTACTTGTTAAATGTCTTTAAGATGCTAAAAGGGAATTCTGGACCTTTTAAAAGTTAGTCCGAAAAGAAAAAGTAACATCGTATAACCACAATAATTCACTTTTTATGAAAGTTGGATAAAAATTTGAGAGGTTAGCAAATCGTTAATTTTCGCTATAGTTTTTGCTAACAGCTCTTGAAGAGTTGACTTTGATATGCAAATAAGTGAGCTGATGATGTCATCATCATACAATTTTCCACTGATCCTGTACAACAACAACAACAACAACAACAACAAAGAACTTTTCTGCTAGTCAAAACGTATAAAATATAATGTTATTCCTGGTTGATGAATTCAAAATAATGATCAGTCAGGTATAGGAATTTCTACCTGGGCACAATTCCGTCTGAACAACAGCAACAGCAACAGCAACAGCAACAGCAACAACAACAACAACAACAACGACGACGACGACGACGACGACAACAACAACCATAATGGCAAGTTGTGAGGCGATGACATCATCAAATTACTCATTTGCATCCTTTTTGGAATGTTCAAGCAGCGTTTTTGTGAAAATTAGCAAAACTTCACAATTTAATTGCTTCCTTAATTTTCGTCCGATTTCGATCAAATTTTCACTGTTGCAATTTATATAAAATGTTACTCTTTCTTATCGACTAACTTTTGATTGGTCCGGAATTCCTCATCAATAGCTGTTCCGGTTTATTGTTTCTAGTTATTGCGATCCACATGCCATGCACGTATCACACGACTGGCAGACAGACAGACAGACAGACACACACACACATATGCCGTCATTATCCACAGCTCGTTCCAAAAAACAAGACACAGCCGCCAGGAAGGAGCTCGATTTGTTCTGTCACGTTGGAATCGCTCGGCCGAATGTTACCCGTGGCGAACGAGGAAATTCTGGGAGGCGTGTAATCTCACGTCTGGGGAATAATTTGTCGGATCGAATTCTGGGGCGTCGAATTACAGAAGCGCTGAGGTCATTGCTATCAGATAATTTGCAACTAGGAAATCCTTTAACTCCTCAAAACGGGGGGTTGTCTTTCACGCCAGGATTTCCCTTATACTCGAATCATGTGTATAGCTCTAGGTGTTTAACAAGTCTCTGTGAAATAACGCATTACGATCGAATAAAAATAAACATTTTTGTTATCAGGGATGCGAATCTTTCAACGTTCAATGATCACATCCATAAATGCTAGAATAATTCAAATATTTTGTTTCAGGGCTTTAACTTGTTGAACTTTAGCAATGACCCATTTGGTGTAAATAACGTTTCGGAATCAGTAGTTTGACATTATCTTCTTACAGTCTTCTCATTTGAGCTTATAATGATGATACGATTATTATCAAACAGTGATATGCACAGATATCATAGGGAAATACGCCTCTTTTCTTATCATTTTTGCAATAATATCGTGCGTGAAGAACTAAAACATTTAAATGTATGTATCATTAGCACATGTAATCATAGCCTTTTGAATGTCACATAGCAAATTACACATCTCTCTTATATGATACCATAATAACACACATACATATAATATATATATTTTCATATACATACATAGATTAAAGGGATGGTATAGTATTGGTTGAGGTGACGATTCAGCTTTTAACATTTTACAAGATGTTTAGAAACCACTCTATGAAATGTTACGAGCAAACAATTCCAAGGGGAATTCAAAGTTCATTTGATGAAAATCAGTGTTGAAATTACTGGGATTTCAAAAAACAAGGTAAAATAAAGAGATCCTAATAAAAGTCGTGGCCTGTCATATTTCATTAAGATTTTTCGGGGGATATCTCAGATATTTCAAGACCAATTTTGATCAAATAAACTGTGAATTCCTCTAAGAATTACATGTTCTTTCATATTTCATAAGAGGTTTCTCATTATCTCACAAACACACACACACACACACACACACACACACACACACACACACATACACACACAAAGTTGGAAACCTGCAGCCCCATCTAAACCAAAACTGTACACTCCCTTTAATATTATCTGTCTCTGTTTACCAAAAAAAGAAGGAAAAAAAAGAATGTAAAATAGTATATATATATATATATATATATATATATATGTATATATATATTGCTATGGGGAAAGATATACTGACATGTATGTCCATTTCGTTTTGAACAATAAACGTCCTTAATTAAAACAGTCTCTCCGTGAAGAAGGAATTTGCCTGGTGTCAACCCACGCCCAACTGAATAACACTTACTTTTATTTTCGGGACTCTAACCTCTCTGATTGGGATTGTCAGACGGCTCTTCTGCCCAATCAAGAGACGTTTGCCGAATCGGACAGCGAGCGGAAACATTTTATCAGACTCCTAATCGGGAAGGTAAAGTGGGAGCTGTCGGCCTCGATAACGACGCCAGACTCGATGGGTCAAGTTCGTGAATCATGCGCCCTTTTATATAGACCCAGACCACACCGTTTCAGATGGGTCTCCTCCACATTCTATATTGTATATTGCCCGTTGTCTCGCACCGACTGTTGAACCAGACGCTGAGAAGAGCTATACGTAAGATCTGACATACATTTTCCTTCTTTTTAAACTTCTAAAATTCCTCGTAATTATTGATTTGATACGTCACTCTTTCTATGTGCATTTCATCGAAATTTGTCCACCAACATCTACCAGCTTTTATTCTCTTCTGACACGAGATAATAATATCCATCACTTTATTTACTTCTTCATGTCATTTCTGCAAAGTGTGCATTATTTGTTTTATACTATTATCCATACGCACTTATCTTTAGTATACTTTTCTTAGTAGTGTGTATACTTCTTTGTTTTGTTTTGGGTTTTTTTTGCTCTCTTTATTTTTTTCCTTTTTTGCTTGTATACACTTTATTATGTATCGCCTTTTGTTCGATGGAAATAAAGAATCGAATGGAGGAAGACTGAAGAATATCATATTTCTAATTTTTGCATGCATGTGCTTTACTCATCTTTTTGATATATAGGCAATTATCATGTCAAACGTGAATAAACTACCACGGAATAGGGGATAAGCATGACAAACGTATAAAGATGTTCTTTAATTATATTGATTATATCACTTTTTTCAGTTGTATTTACGGTTTCTTTGCTGAGCATAAAAGAAAAAAGCAAAACATGTTTGTTGTATGTGTGTAATAGGGGTGTGGGAGATACGCAAATACAGTGATACAAGGATATAGAGAAGAGAGAGAAAAGGAAGACGACAATAAAAAAAAAGAGAATCATACTGTAATACTCTTTCCTCTTAAAGCAAGGAATAGTTGGGACTGGGGTGGGATAATGAAAATGCTAGAGGTTTCGCTGATCCCCGGAGAGGCAATCCATAGTAGTCAATGATCACTTGAATCTATGGCTAAATGGTGACCAGTCAAGTTTATTTTACCCGACATACCCTGAGGCAAACACATGCATATCATTAACTGAGCTGGGAACTAGAGATACAAAAAGGTAAAATAACTACAATCAGTGTCCTAACGCTAAGTGTCGATACTTATCTCTTACCACGAGGCAGCGTTGGCATTCTCAATGTGACATGCATGCAGGGCAGCGAGATTTAGTTCTGTCACGCATCAGCCTATACGTGTTCAGCATAAAATGATCTCCCGTTCACATTTATAGGCAATAGTAATTTGGCTGTTTTTACTCGTTCTATCTTTGCAGTAGCTTGCTTTGCAGTAGCTTGCTTTCTGTTCAGTTTAAATTCAGTTCAACATCTGTACACATAAAGATCTGTAATGATATTTCTGTATTATTTCACATGATTATATATTTGTAATGCGAAATTTTGTTTATATTTTCTTGACTTGTGACCTATTTTCTGTTATGTACAAGTGGAGAAATAAAACTTACTGAAACTGAACTGAAATGAAAAATTCAATCGAGTTTTTATTTTCATCAAACAGAAAAGTAATGCAAATACAAAGTATAAATTCATAAATCATATGAATTATAATACAACATATATGCACATGTATATAATAATTTGTAAGTAATATAAAGTTTTTAGACACTATATACGTATTACAACGAATGAATATATACAATGCATACTTTGCCCCAGTGATATCATAAAAAAGTAAATAAGTCGATGGCTTTGCTATGTCTTGTCAGTTCCGAGTTTGCTACACAAAATGGAATGATCATTAATCATAGAATTGTTCTCTCTGATTTTTTTGCTTGCTTTTTTTTTCTGCTGAGATTCCCAGGAGAAATTGGCAAGGTATCAATTTGACGGCATCTATTTACCGCATGAATACCAGAAGAGTCAACTGTCATGTCACGATATCACGCACAAGAAATAAGGCGCGCAAAGAGCATGACTTCAAGAGTAGAAATCCCATCAATTGCCTTATTCTTTAGAGAATATTTACAGCTTCAATGTCTAGAGTTTAGAATCTTTGTTTTGGATAATATGATGACGGGAGAGTCTTCATGGATTCTTGCCATGGCATCATCCTGATAAACTCCTTTACAATGATCACAGAAATGTCTCACTCTCAAAAAACCCACTTACGAGTAATATAGTTAATGAATAGATAAATAGATGATGACGATGGTGATGAATAGTATTTATAGGGCGCCAAAAGGCTCTCGTCTCCTACAATAATAATGTCACACATCATTCACAAAGTTGCTGTAAAAGATAGGCCTTTAGTTCAGATGTAAAGGTATATAAAGATAAATAAATGAAAATATAATTGCAATGAGTAAACAAATTCAGTCATAAATGAATGAATAAATGAATATATAGATACATAAACAAATAAGTAAATGAATGAATGAATAAATGAATACATGAATAAATAGATACATACACACATAAATAGACCTCACATTCAGTGATTTTTGTTTGAACAAAAGACAACTATGAAGAAATCAATCAGAAGCTATATACTCTCTCTCTCCATCACCCTCTTAATATGGCCATGTCATGTTAATACCTCTTGTCACGCTCAGGTGGGCGTGGTCCTCATAAAACTGAACAGCCGTGCCAGGCATTCATCGATATGATGCAAGTGGCTGCTGGCCAACCTTTGCCGCCTAGAGTTTGTGCCAGGCACTCGTTCGACTATGAGGGGTAAAAGTCATCCTTAGACATCAGATATTATGGAGCGCTCGAATTTCTTGCTGCAGCAATTGCTGAGTTCATATTCACTTTATCTCTCGTACTTTTCGTTAAGAGTATGTGCGTATCATGAGCGTATGGTACTATACATGTGGGATGCTTTTTCCACCTCCCTGCTTCTAATCTTCTATTAGGATTTTTTTTCTTTTTTTCTTTTTTTGCAAACAGTTATCGCGTCGATGTGCTCTGGGGCAAATTATTTGTTTAATAGGGTCCCATATTTTTTTTCTCTCTCTCTTCTTTCTTGAAAACAACTAACAACATATTAAAAATGTGTCAATCATTGATTTTCTTAAATTCATTTTCTACATATGGGTCGGATTTTGATTCTGTTTACAACTGTATATTAAGAGAATTTCTCTATATATAATTTATCGCCAGGAAGCACATTGAAAAACGATAAGAAATGCTCCCGACAAAAGATAAGATAACACAATGACTTGAATGAGCTGGACTGAATAATCTAGAGGATGAAAACACAATATACCCATCAGATAACGTCTTTCATGTAGTGTTTACTGTATGGAAGATAACTATGGCAGGCCAAATATCAGATCAAGTCAGAGATAAAGAATTTGTTGAAACTGAGTCGGATAAGATCCCGGACACCACTTCCCAAAATACGTGTTTTCCATAGTCAAGTCAATCAAAAACTTTTCCATAAAACCGTATTGAATTTGAAGTTACGGCAACAAGTAGTTAGGGGAATACAGCGGTACCATCACATAGCTTTTACTCCCCTCCCCTCTTTTTCCGTTTTGTACAAAATGGCTGGGAAAGAGTCTACGATGATCCCTGTTCCACATTGGCGACAATTTTTAGCATCAATCTAAAATGCGTCATTCAATTAATATAAACACCAAAATTGGTTGTATAGGTTCACGCTTTCAAGGCAGGGTCGATCATCAGGAGTTTGTTGTTAATTCAGCCTGCTCGAAAACTTGGCAGTGCCTTCCATCGTGTTTTATTTTGTTTTTATTTTCAACTTGAATCTACAGTTCGAAAAAATCTCAAAACAACAACAAACAAAGAAAAGTAACATTCCATTTCTGCGTAAGACATACTGAGGACAGGTTGATGTTATCAATATGAGATGAAATAACAAGCACAACTGAATTCAGTCAAGGAGAACAATATCATATCTATGTGAATTCAAAAGCAGCGAAAATATGGACAAAAAAATAAGTTAAAAGTCACAATACAAATATCAATTGATTGTTTATCACAGGAACTTATTTTAAATGAGTTTGATGAATATTCAGAATTGTATGCTATTTGATAGCATTTCATTATCACCTCATTATTATCAAAACTTACATCAGCACTGCGTAAAAGAAAAAAAAAACTTGTATAATAAAGAGCATTTACAAAAGTTAATAGTGTTTTATTTTTCATCTTCATCCATAACAGAACGCAATCGACTATCATGATGTGATAATAATCACACTAATAATCGCACTATTATCGGTCTCATTGTCTGATTTGTATTCTAGACGTATGAGGATGCCTTACAGTGTAAACACGACTCTGCGAGAAAATCATCTTTATTTCTTTGTCGCACTTTTTTTATTAGCTATAGCACTGACATGTACCCAACAAAAACTCGTAACACCTGAATGAACAAGACACTTGATAAGGGTATAAAGGACATCTTGCCATCCCAGAGGAGGTGCAAACCACAGATGGGGTTCGAACCTTGAATCCCCAGCCTAAAAGTCTACATTTTTACCACTATACCATTGTGAAATTAGCGAATAGGAAGATTAATCTAAAACATAATGAACTTGATTCGTAAATGATATGTGTTTCTTGTTGCGTGACATTGCTCAGATAATTATTATGAAAGGACTACGACATGGAAATATTAGTGCATGAACCCTCTGTGGTGCATCGGTCCTAAACAAATGTCCCAATGGCTGTATCGGTTGCAATTATTGCAAGTACCACAGCGACATCTAAATCATTCTTCTATTAGATTGGCTATATACCAAAGATGATAAAGCGGCGCTCTATCATCTTTGGTTATTACTCTTTCCATGGCAGTTATTATAAACGGCAATGTAAACGTTTCGTTGAGGTGCCCATTTGATATCGCATAGAACCTGATACCTGGTACAAAGTCACTGCCTCACACACACACACGAACTTTCCATGTCACAAGGATGCTCGTGACTTGATGCCTTCTTTTTTCCTTCGCCTGTAACCATAGCCAAGATTTCCGTCTCAGCTACAAAAATATTTTGTGTTTGCATAGATAAAAATGCTTTATCATCTTACTCCAGATAGCTATCATTGACGTTGGCAGTATAATTTCCATGTCTTTTTTAATACGCTTGAATGTCTCCTCATCCATTAGAACTTTTACATAATTATATGTCAGCAAAGTTAGACAATTTTCAAAATAGAGCCATTAAAATGTTACGTGTCAGACACACATAACAGTGTTCTGCGAACACATGATACATAAGGGGGATAAACGCCAAACACCCCGCACACACGCACACACGCACACACCAACAAACGAGCAAAAGAAACTGATATCTCTGTTCCCTTGGCAACAACCCGAGAAATCCTGAGAGGTGATTGGATGTCGCTGTTGCAGTTGCACTAAGCTATACTTACAAGCTATATGATATGTTTTTTCAGTATGCATTGTAAATTCAGTGTGAGTATTGTTTATGTATGATTCTATCATCAGCATCATATATCAATGATTGAAATAAATGTAAGCCTACAATGGTATATAGATGAAACTGATATGAATATATTTTATTGGTATATTGGTGTTGCTGTTGTTTTCAATCCAGTACTCCACGTACTGCAAGCTTGGCTTTTTAGTGGAACACTCTTTTCCGTCATTATGATTACTTTTTTTGTTACTATGACAAAGTGTTTATTGTTTCTTTTTGTTATAATATATCATTCATACATATACTCTATATCGTGTTCGATGAACTGTCCTCATCATATGAATGAAAGTCAAATTAACAACTTGTACGGCATGATCATGTTCTTTTTTCTATGATGGAAATAAATAAACTATTGCACTGAACTGAATTGAATGAATACTCCGATGGTGATTCCTCTTATCCTCTATCTTATTCTTTAGGAAAACATCCACTCAAGGTGTCAAGGAAGAGATAACCCAATAATCATCATCCCGTGCCAAAAAGCTATCAAGAAACTGTCCAAAGTCAACAGCGGGGTGTGGAGAAGATGTCGGTAAAACAAATAAACGTATATGAAACCACTTTATAGAGGTGACTTTAAAGATTTTCGCGCTTGCCTGTCCTGCAACATCACGTCCACCGAGGACATAAGACTTCGTCAACTGCATGAGTCTGCCGAATTTTCACGGCCAACCTGAAGTCGGTGGTAGGTTTTGGGGTCTGCGGTCTTGCCAGATCGCTAGAAGGTGCGGGCGGATGAGTCAGGACTTGCTTGATGAGTTATATTTTTCTCAGTTTTTTATATTGATCACCGCATAAGAAAAAACAAAAACAAAACAAAAACAGAAGACGATGATGATAAACATTGTGATCTTGATTGCTAACACTTTCCAGGAAAACAAACAGGTGATATCATCATAATAATAATTGATAAAGAGTCACTGTGAAAGATATAAATAAGATACACTGTTATATACAAAAGGAATATGCTGTGTATCAAAAAAAAAAAGAGAAAAAAAAAACCCCACTCACGTCACGTGATGTACCTATCGGTTTGTATGAGACTTGCTTATTATATCGTACAGAGTTCTTAGCAAGTGAGCAAAGTTTAACGATGAAATAGCGTTAACTGGCATAAAGATAAAGAGCCCTGGGAGGGAAGGGGGAGGGGGTTTCACAGTAGAATTAAAGGGAGCAGTACGTAGGAATTAATCCTCTAAAACTTTTCGGCGTAAGTATGAACTCATAATAGGCGCACCTGAATGATCTAATATAATACTTGGGAATAACGCCAAGCACAAATTAATAATACTATTACTACCACATTATACTTAAAGGGATATATAATATCGATTGAGGGGACGATTCAGCGTTTCACACTTTATGATATGACATGTTAATGAGCATACACTTGTTATTCTAAGAGGAAATGTCCCTCGGATAGGACATAAAATGGAGGTCCCGTGTATGAGAGAGCAACAACTCATGCACGTAAAAGATCCCGCTTCATTCATTCATCGCAAAGAGCAGGGTGTTTAACCCGGTGAAGTGGTCCCACCTCACATCCAACTGGACCCCATGGAAGACCAGCTTAACGTAGCTGAATATGGGCTATCCAGGCATCTTCTCAGATGGAAAATGAACAAACAAACAACAAGGAATTGAAACTTTATATGATGAAAATTGGTTTTGAAATGGCTGAGATCAACAAACAAACAAACAAACAAAGTAAAACAAAGCGATCTTAATAAAAGGGATATCCCAGCCATTTAAAAACCAGTTTTCACCAAATAAGCTTTGAATTCCTTTCAGAATTACATGTTATTTCATAATTATTATGTTATAAGAGGTTTCTCATTATCTCAAACAAATCATCATTCAAAAACGTTGGAAACCTGAAGCCCCATCTCAACCGAAACTGTACCATACCTTTAAAATGATAATAAAAAAAAAAAGATATTGACGATGATACCAATAATGCTAATTACAACCAACGACAATGCAAGTTTAGATGTTGGAAAACAGTTTATTTGTGTCGTGTGAGAAGTAAATTTTATCCGCTTCTATCGAATCGATACAGATATGTGCTGGACAAGCATAACCATCATCGTTACAACATCGTCAGTGCACTGATTATAGCATGACTGTTATGATCATCACCATTTCTACTGCTATAATTTTCCTACTTCACTCTATACAATAGCCTACCATCATTGGTCTAGTTCTAGTGGTTGTATTATACCTCTAATCACTTAAAGTATCGCTGCTGTGAGATTACACTGTGCTGATCAGACAGATACGTTGAAGAGCCTCGTCATGCGCAAAAAAAAAACACACACACACACTTCTGCTCATCAGACACTTAAAGGGGATGGCTAGTGACTGATCAGTGGGAATCAGTGGGAATGCTGGGGGGTGATTGTTCCAAATCTTGTGGGATTCATTTAAGAATACATTATATATCTATTGCTGTGTGAAAATTATTATTATATATGTTGCTAACGATTAATTTTGTTGACACATTTGTGACGGTAATGATCGAGGAAGATGGGTGTACTTCGGGTCGAAGAGAAATTTGACCGCGTAAAACAAATACAGTGGGCTTCTAAATTGAGCTTCCAACATAATATCGCACGTCTTATGGTAATCGAAACTGATACATTGCATGATGCATATTGGCTCCCAAAGAGTTCAGCATAAGTCCTGGAAATCACATATAAATGCGAACAAAAATGAAAATCACTCGAGTGGACGACCAAAACAAAAAGACTGACACGTATTGCTAATGATTATGATTTTTTAAAACTCGTTTGACACATTTGAGACGGACACAATGGAGGGAGATAAGTGTACTTCGGGTCGAAGAGATATTTGATCGTGTAAAGCAAGTATACAAGGAGCTTGTAAATTGAGCTTCCAACGTAATATCGCATAATCGAAACTGATACATTACAATATGATTCATAGTCAATTAGCTCCCAAAAAGTTCAGCACAAGCCCTGGAAATCACGTATGCGAACAAAAATGCAAATCACTCAACACCATGACCGGTTCATGACAGACTGACGTAATATATATATATATATATATATATATATATATATATATATATATACATATTATATTATATTATATTTACCTGTTATCATAATGATGTGAGAATTCTTGAATATTCTCCAATGGCAACATGCCCAATGTCCCTTCTATTTTAGGGTTAATACGGTGTCTTTTACCACTTTAAAGACTTTGAGATTAGTACAGATTATCATCTTCATCAATATCGTTCTCATTCGTGTCATGATTATGATTACATGGCAGTGAAGATAGATATTATTAGCAGTAAATAGAAAAACATGGTAGTAATAGTATTAGTCGTAGCAGTAGTAGCAGCAGCAGTAGTACACAGTAGTAGTAGTAGTAGTTGCTGTAGTAACTGTGAAAGCATTATGGTCATTGAATCTCTGTTACAACTTATAATAAACTACCACTACTACGTACTATACTGCTGCTGCTACTGCTACTATTATTATCATTGCAATTTCATTGTTATTCCCTAACTTTCCGAACACGAATGACGAATGAAAAGTCACAATTGTGAGATCAATACGAGATATGTTGGCATAAACTATTTCCGTTTGCATTCTATAGTCTATAGTATGGAGACATATAGACACTTTCTAGCTCTGGTCATCGACACCCAAACAGGCCAATGCACTATGACGTAATAGAAATCATGAATCTCGCGACATTTCATGATATAAAAACAAAAAAATATCACCTATTTTGGAAGAAAGAGCAGGAAAGAGTCAAAGTGTTGTTTGAAATTTTACACTACATTGCATTCAACTTGGAGTAGAGTAAATTAGAAGTGAAAAGAGAAAGAAAGTAATGAGAAGAACAGACAAGTAAGAGACATTTTTTTTTTTTTTTACTTCCGATAAAATATCAAAAATACGCGCAAGAATGAAGGGATTCTTTTGCGGTCCCCTTTTTAACATGCTGTTGAAATCAAACAAAACGGCACAGACCAGTATAATAAGATACAGAAACATGTGCGAAACGAGACTCGAAACACTTTCATGCAGTGCGTAAAACAGCTTACAGTTTGAGAGCAGTATATTCGCAGTATAAACCAATATAGGGAAAGGAAAATCTTTTTGAAGATGTCTGAATCAATCATGGAGATGGAAACGTATAGATTTAATAAAAGGCCCCAGTTTCCTTCACGTGTTTATTGCCATTCCATCCCCAATGCTCGACGGTAAGATAAGTTTCCTGACAAAAACAATATTTACTAAAGCAGTAAACAACTGCCCTTTGGAATCAAATTATCTGCCATGGGTAGGCCTATCTGAGATCGGTTGGACAAGCCGTACATAAAAACGTGCGCTATACGTGGCTTTAGCTTCGCTGCGATGATTGCTATTTTATACGTTTTCCCATAGAGGAGCAATGCAAAGATGAGAAAAACAAACGCTATGTTTTCGTGTCTTTCGTGGAATTTAAGAGAACGAATCAACTTGATAGTACAATATTTGGACAATTACTCCTATAATCCGATGACTACCAATAAACTTGGTAATTGATATGGAGTATCAGACCACATAATTATACATGTATTTGAAAGTTTACTCTAAGTAAAGAAATTTTGCCCTTCACAATCGTTCCATACGATTTCCGACAAATCCTGCGGCCAGCGGTAAGCATCTCGCTGCAAAAACAATTCAATAGAAAGTGGTTCTTAGTGTCGGCTATCACTGATGGGAGCATCCTTTGAATCTTTTGTCCTTTTCGATTAGTATTTGTCCCTCCTCCGTTTTGTAATTCTCTCGAATGATTACAATGACATGAAGAGTGTGCAGAGCTAAGAGAGTGATAAGCGGATATTTGTGAAGTCTATGTGACACTATACACTGTAGCCTATACAGTTTGGTCCGAAACCTTATCGATGACAGGTAAACAGGGGTTATATCATACAGCCTTACAAGTGTCGTTATAGAATTGTCAACCATCGGAACGAGATCGCCTTTCATGACACAGCACTAATTAAGGAAGAGGTGATGGAGTTTAAGCAGACTGCTCAAAAAGCACGTGTTCCAGGATAGAAGAACAGAGAAAACAGCCCGTAAAACATCCATTGCGACATCAACTATTATGGGCATGACAAGACTAGTTTTCTGAATGCAAACAAGTAGTACTGTCAAATTTAAAAAAAAAAATCATAAGCATATTTATGCATTTGCAGACTACGTGTCAAACAGCGAGAATGACAGAAGGATAGTGAAAAACAAAAACTTTGCGTATATTTTGGAAGTAACGTAAACATGCAGAAGGATTAATCAGTTTCGTCAGTTTCGTTCTCAGGAGAAAAAATATTTTGAGTGAAATGTATGAAGACGACTTCATTTGCATTATTTCCCGACCCCACCGATATCCAAGAATCCCCGAAGAAGTACGAAAATCCAAATTCTTGTCCAATCACGACATCGAACCCAACGTAAAAAAGCACCCTATATGGAAACATATCCAGCTCTTCTATGTTGTAATTTGTGATGATTTATACGAATTAAAGTGCACTCCATGGGACTCTTGCTGTTGTGGCTCAGTAGAATAAAACCACAGACTATCGACGAAAAGGTCACTGGTTCCAGCCCCCTTGCGGTGGCTGTTGTACCTTTATGCAATTAAGGCACTTTTCACATTGCCTATAGTTCTCCGGAGCGAACTTAATGATCACAAGCATCCATTACGTGTATACTTCCTTAGCGGCCCCAAAAGAAAGAAAAAATCACTTGAAAATTCAATTCAATTCAATTCAATTCAATTCAATACAAATTTATATCCATCATCATTAAAAGGAACACATAAAAAATATGCATTGGTCGGTTAGTATCATTGAGCAATGTAAAAAACAAAAACAAAAAAATAGTACCAGATCAAAACTTCCAATGAGTAAATGTCAGGAATACCCCCCTCTTTCTGGTCTTTCTAATAAGGGAAAAAATGTGCTTATAAGCTCATACCTACTTATTTACAATCCATCAGAAACGAAAGAAGGAAATATGTAATTAAGACAAGAAAAAAAGACAAATCTGCAATCACGTTTCGTATTCCTGTGAGAAATCTTATCCGGCTTCACCCTGACGCGTATACATCATGGCTGCATGCTATATGATGTTATTGCATTTTTCCCAAATCCGTTTCATCTACACAGATAGACAGGAGATTAATTATCACGTCGATCTCTGTCAATATTATGTTTGCATTGGGAAGTGGGGGGGGGGGGAGGGGGGGCAATTTCTAATGTCCTAACATTGTGAATATAACTTTGGACCCTCATTATCATACAGCAGTATAGTGGGGGTAACCCCTTTATACTGCAATAAATGGTACGTTCAATTCCCTTGTACGTGTTTGTCACCATTATGCTGAGGCCCAGACACCACTGTTGCTGTACAACGTATACTTCAGACATTCGCCATAGAAACGTATTGGGAAGGGGGTGGGGTGAGACTCAGACCTCATTTCTAATAACTTCTCGTAAATTAATCTTATTCTAAAAACAAATCCTTCAAGGCACGAAAGCTTGACATTTTTCCATCCTATTTCAGCGTTATTCGATTATTCATCTCAGCAATCGTAAGATCGACGCGATAAAATCACAAAGACATTTTGCTTGTCACCTAATAGGGAAGAAAAAGATGGCAATCGTCTTCGGTCTAAAAGATTTTAGTGAAAGAATGATTACGACACCAGCTAAAGATATTTTGGTTTCCACATGGCCTCCGCCTGCTATAACATAGTCCCCCTCCAAACACATTTCATTCGATTTATTGGTGATAGAATAAATAGTAGGCTCTTTTTCTCTCTCTTATTGTGTATATATGTATATTTTTCTGTCTCTTATATTGTGTATATATGTATATAACATATATATATATATATATATATATATATATATATATATATATACCTCTATTATACGATTCTTTAAAACAGAGGCTTAAGTGTAAACTGTATAAAGAGTATGCTTGGGCAAAATCAACTATGGCAGACTCTCTTGGAGAGTCATGGTAACACTTAAAAGACTACCCTGGAAGGGATAATAATGTTACCAATCTTTCTTTTGTTTTAAGTGGAAAGGTTTCGTTTCGTTTATTTCATTTTCAACAAAGAGTGGCAGTGTACAAACATATCACGAGAACCATGAAATAAATAAATGTACAAGTTATTTACTGCGTTTAATGTTGAAAATGGAGAGGAAGCTAAAGAGCAGAGCTTGTAATATGCTTACCCCTCAAAACAAATATTTATAAAGTCCGAAAATGTAACCATGTATAATGGGTAGACAGAAGTATATAAATATAAAGTGACTAAAACACACCGAACTCTAAAAACAGAACTAAAACCTTACAAAGCCCTTCACAAGGTCGCCTTCTTGAAGCAAAGAATGGGGTTGGGAAGGAATCAGGAGTTGACTTTGAATCAGACCATTTTGGACTTGATTGTATGAGCTCGGCGACCAGAGCTACTTCTTGGTGGTATAGAATCAGCTCATAAAATGTCATATTTTTCTTTCTTCTGTTTCACGTACTGAATGGCATCCCTCTGTTTCCCTGAATTATATTTCCTTAGCAATTTATTGATTGATGCTCATGATGATCATGATTAAGCCTTCTCTTTTTTGTTTTTGTTTTGTTTTGTTTTGTTTTATTTTTGTTTTTTAGTTATTCACTTGTCTCTGTTTCCGGTCATATCTCAATAGACGACTCAGCGAGTTGACTGAGACCGCGAATGGGGGTTACGATGCAACTCTCTCCATGACCCCGTCTCAAGTCAAAATTTTAATGCAACTGCAAGTGCAGTCGATGATGACACTGACGATTCACGTGAAAGACAGAAGTCATGTAAGCAACCCCCCTTCCCTTACTCTTGTTATGTCGAAAAACAACATAGATACCCCGTATCGATTAGTAATTACAACGGCGTATAATAGCAGTGTATGGTGGCTTAAATTGGTGTTCTATACTTCATAGGAGGAAAATCCAGCTATACGGGTAATTCTGGAGTAAAGCTGGTTGGGGTTGTCCCCGGGGGTTGTCCTTGTGTATAGTTGCCCTGGAACAACAAGACTAATGGGTGTACGTACTTATAGAAGACATGACGCATAAAGTCTTAGTCATGTATGTTGTAGTCACGACATCTACAAAATGCTTAACAAGCACCACGAAGAAGCGTTATAAGAATAACAGAAGAGATGTATATACTCACGCGACGTTATGGGAAAGCATTGAGCTGCTTTGGGCCCTGGGAAAACAGGGAAATGAAATCATGCAATAGTGCAGGGTGACTGCAGACATTAATGACAGATTAACAGTCAGGGTTACTTCGCTTATAATATACGCACATTAGTGCTATATACTGTCATTATCGGGGCAAGATTGAAATTCTAAAGGTAAAAACAATGACAATTGAACTTGTTATATCGTTCGCAGCTCTCTAACTTGGTGTAACATTATCATTTGATTTCGGCAAATGGGGCGAACATGACATCAATACAAATTCGGTCTCTGCATGCTTTGGCGCAGGTGGATCTACACACCGCAAGACTGACACATCATCACAGCAAAAAGTATAAGCCTGAACATTTCAGGAGAAGTGGAACCTTGTCCGTGGTAAACTTCTTTCCTTTGTTTAGACTTCGTTCTCGAGTCCCTGAATCATGCCCTCTTACTACTTTACTTTGTCAAGAGCAATTTCACCTTGATAGTGATGTCATGCGTTAGCAATCACATCATTTAAGTGTAATATTTTTGTAGTTGCTTCTTATTTCCTTATTGTCATGTCTTTTAGTTTTACATGTGCCCCATCAGTAAATTAATTTCTCTTGTTAACAATGATTTAGAAAAAAACAACAATATTCTATCTCAATCTAACCGAACCGATATAAAATAATGTCTACTCTTATCTATTTTCTCTTTCTAACAGGTGTCTAATCTAATTTGATTTAGTCTGGTCAAGTCAAAAGATATGTGGCAATCCGTGATAGGAACATTTTGCAAGTGTTCAACTCCCGGATTAAGTACCGCGGTGTATTATAACGATCGCAAGATGAACGCATGACCAAATTCAAGTCGAATACTCTCCGCAAACAAAGGCAGCCCTTGCGGAGATCCTTACCCCCGTGGTCCTTACCGCCGGTTTACACGTCACACTCCGGGTTTGAGTGACGTGACAGGACCGATAAATTTGGTGTTGTTGTTGTTGTTGTTGTTGTTACTACTGTTGCTGTTTAACCTACCTTACCGCAATAACGGGTCGTTGAGAAAGACATAGCGGCCAAGGTCAAGTGTTCTTTGTTTTATTCTGCGAACGGACTTGTCGCATACTATAGAGATCTTGAAGATGAGATTTTAAGCCAGCGCGTTTAGTCGATGGAAGAGTTACAGCGTTTTGGCAATTAATGAACGTGAGGAAGGGATTCATGATTTCTTTTACTGTTCTCTGTTCCCTAATTCTTTTTGAGGGGGAGGGGGTAGAGGTTTTGTACTCTTTCATCTATATATTAGTTGTTCTTTTTGTTTGTTTGTTCGTTTGTTTTTGGTGGTGGTGGTGGGGGGGGGGAGGGGGGGCTTGATAATTTTACCACCTATTGCACTGTAAATCATACCCTCCCCCTCCGAAACATGTCTGACAGATTATGTGGCGTACAGTAATGAAAAAAAAAAAGGCATTTTATAGTCAACATGACCTGAATCTTAAGATCCGAACGCTTACCCCCTCATGTCGCCTCTATCCCATGCGCGATTTCGGTAGCATTAAGGTTTCAACTCACCTCGGCTAACTTGGAGTGATGTAGATTGACTGCCTTTTTGTCTCCCGTCTCTCGAGTGTCGAAATCACGACGATGATTCCCAAGAATGATTTGTTTGTCCTCCTCAACAAAGCCTGTTTCTGATTTCAACCCAGGACTGGCCGGTAAACTCCACGTATAAGGCGCACAACAGAGCAAAAACATAACAGAGTAAATGCAGCACGTGAATAAGGAAGGCAACATCTGCGAGGGAGTCGAGTGGGCGGCAGCGAGCGTTCGCCCCTGCCTCCCCGAGACGCGTCTGCGTGAGTTGCCGCCAGTGTTCCGTTGAAGTTCCACAAGTGCAGTCATGGTTGTTCGCCGCTAGTGCTGTAGATTATCAGAATGGCAGGTATAACCTCTCCTTCGTTCGGTCGGACTCCAGTGCTGTTGACGGTTGCCCAGTGATGATATCACCCAACATGGGTGGAGCTCGCTGGGCAGAAATTATCAGCAGTTGACTCAATACCGAGTGAGCTCGAGATAACCGGTGCAGCCCAAACTACAGTGCAGTGAGTGAGGTGTCAAGAGCCAATACCATGAGCCAATCATTCACCACAAAGTGTAACGGCTGTATATTATACATAGCACCACGCTCATATAGTAGCCCTTTGTACGCTGCGGTTTTAGCACAGGTTCTTGTCAGCAGCTGCTCAGAGTGTATGTATGGTATACCGATAATCTGACTTCGTAGTCATCAATTTCTGTCAAAATTAACATAAACATTAACAAATTCATAACCGAAGGCAAGCCCCCCCCCCTTAAAAAAAAAAAGGTGATATCACATACTTTTAGAAGTTTTGGCCAGCGCGTACGATGTAACACGATACAGGGAGGTAGCATTCGATTGGTCGAATCACTGAAAACACTCAACCAATCAGGAAAGTTTCGTGGTAATCGCCGTTCCTAAAGAGTTTCATCATTTTGTTATTAACAGATTCAACAAGCCATCCTTTTTAGTATTGCATTTGCCCCTGTCGCCCCCCCCCCTTAGTTTAGTAACTTCAGTTGGTGACTAAGCGTACATTCACCTTGTCCGCAGTGTCGCCTTAATTTCTCATTTTCCGGGGGGGGGGGGGGGGGAGATGAGGGTTAAAGTTCACTTACACTCGCTTTTAAGCTTTCAAATTTCTAAGTTTTTTGACCTCGTCTAATTTTTATTTACCTTCGTCCTATCTAGACCTTGTCTTTTCTTATCCTCATGACTCAACCGTGCATTCATTCGTTCCACTATGGTTAGTTCCATTACGTTTGTTGGTGCCCCATGTACTGTATGTGAATATAACAATACTGGTAATACTAGTTAATCCGGGCCATTTTTGATCTACAACGGTCTATAGAGGGAGACATCATCACAACGTTCGTAACAGTTGCAGTGAATGTTAATTCATCGAGTTTGCAACCATTGCTCGCATATATTTTTCCCCTTTAAAGGGAACGTAAACCCAAGGAGCAATGTGGGTTGAGTGAAAGCAGTAACATTAGTAAAACACATCCGTGAAAGTTTGAGGAACATTGGGCAATCGATGCAAAAGTTATGAATTTTTAAAGTTTTGGTGTTGGAACTGCTGGGTAAGGAGACTACTAGAGGTTATGACGTATGAGTGGACTACAATATAAAGAAAATATAAAGGGAATTTAATAAAAATTCATTTTCATGAAAATTACACATTCCATCAATTTGAGACTGGCATATGTTAGGGGTAGCAATTATTCCCCCTGCTTTCTGAAAGCGGTTTGTCAAGTACTCTTTCATTTTGCTAGAAAAGTAAATCTTTGTTGAATTCCTTTTATAATTTCTTTATATTGTTGTCCACTCATACGTCAAAACCTCCAGTAGCCTCCTCATCCAGCGGATCCAACACCAAAACTTTAAAAATTCATAACTTTGCATTGATCGTCCGATTTTCCTCAAACTTTCACTGATGTGTTCTACTAATGTTAATGCTTTTACTCAATCCACATTGCTCTTTGGGTTTGCGTTCCCTTTAACGGGAAATGTGTATACTGCTTGCAAGGAAACTGCCATAACTGTATGAACATCAACAACCAACACAATAATGACTGACAACAAAGTTATGTCAATTACAAGGTGGAAACTGGCACCATCCTGGTTGTTAATTACCATAGATAAGAATCAACATTATTTATATGTGACAACTCTCGTTTTTCTTTCCGAAATTCAAAGAAAGGGGATGGTCAATCGGTGTAAAAAAGCCAACTGATGTACAAGCGGTTGCAATTGGCCAGGTAGTTGTAAAATTTTCATTTTACGCATGAACTAGAGGAAAACTCATAGCACGAATATAGCAAGTGAAAAATAATATGCTGCCTATAAAAAAAAAGCATAGTCATAGTTAATGAAACTTATTCTTCCAACAGAAAATAGTCAACCTGTGTTATCGTTACAGATAATTAGAAAAAAAAAAGAATAAAAGGAGGAAACTACTGACTGCACTATGAAAGTATCACACAAGCATTATTGGGGCCCCTATCTATAAGTTCCGCAGTTCTCCTGGGGTTCCCACCATCAAGTTTAATTGTTTTTGTTTTGTTTATGGTTATTTTGCATAATGTATCTTTGTGTGTTTTATTGTATACTCTGAAAATGATGCTGAATAAAACTGAACTGAACTGAACTGACTAGAAATATAAACTAGATAAAAGCAGAACTATTATGTGATTGTCAATAGTGTTGCAGTGCATGAAAGAGAGAGAAAAAAAGAATAGGATATTTGGTAGGCACCTACAATCATCAAAGTTCACGAAGATAATGTTCTTGATGGAGATTTTATCCTATCATATCAGGGAATTGTGAAGCGTGAATGGTAACGTGCTAAATCAATGAACGTTCAGCACGTTTTAAATCGTCAGGACATTTAAGATTTTAGGCAAAAATCTGATGCAGAAAAAACATAAACATCAAAGCCTTATGTGGTGTCAGTAGATAAGAATCATGGATAGGTGTAGTAGAAGTTACAAGGTGAAGAAAGAGACAGAGAGGGAGACAGAGAGAGACAGAGAGGTCGACAGACTGTCACTGTCACATGTGATCTTTTTTTTTTTTACTGCAACACAGTTACTGTCACAAAAGTAATTTTATTTTACTGCTACACAAACAAACCTGTATGGGACTATTACCACGACCTGTCTCTTATTACCCATCTCTTCGTCATCTTATTCTTCTCTCCCTCTATCTTTCTTTCTCTTATCTTCCTCTCTACCTTTTCTTCTCATCGCTTGCTTCTTAAAATGTTTGCGCCTGTCTTTTTTAATGCTGCTTTTTATTATCATACACTTACAGTTTTATACTCTGTACAAAATGCATGCTGTATCTATTGTTTTCATGCCGAATTAACATAAGGCACACAAGATGCAATTTTCCATCACGGAAGCCACCCCGAATTGTAAGAACAGCAAAAAATTTCCACCCTAGAAAAAAATAATGACTAAAGAGACAGGTCAATGATTCTTATCGGATACCTCTCATTGGATATTGCAGCCGAAATAAATTGGCGAACATGATTTAGATCAGCTCGTATCATTATTACTCATACGCCGTTTGCACGACAGCATCGCAACATCGGGTTCGTTAACCGTCCTTTTTCACACTACAGCTTTCATCTTTATAAGGGAAACCTTTCTTTGGTGTTCTAGACATGATTATAAATGTGTAACTCATCAAATACTATAATGTGAAAAAGTGAACTCCAATGATAAATGCACGCAATCCATATTCAATTGCATCTGATATTTGGCAGTGTCGATACGCCATTCATGATGATGGCTGTAGGGTGCATTATTGAAATTTGTTCTATCGCTATTCATTCTTATACCCCTCTCGTCCTTCTTTTTTTTTTCTTCTTCTTCTTCCTCTTCTTCTTCCCCTCTTCCTTTCCCTTCTTGCCTTTGTTCTTTCTTTTGTTCGCTTGTTTTAGCATCACAATGTGCGTCAGCTCTTTTCTTCTTCTTCTTCTTCTTCTCCCCCCTCTTCATTCTCGTTTCTGTCTGATTTGTCCCCAGCGAGTCCTTTGTAAGTGCAAATTTTGACAAATTTTCAACGGCATCTTGTCGATTCCACTATTTTGCTAGAATATCATCAGTATCGATAACTCAGTTCATATATTCTAATATACTAAGAATCATTATCCAATATTGTAGCTATTGTTGGTATAATTAGCATTATTTCTGTTGCAACAATCACTATGATAGATATGCGTCATCGCTTTTGTCGTTATGATTGCCACCATTCATTGTCAAGAAGAAGAAAAATGAGTAGAACACCACAAAAAGACAGATTACAACAAAGAGAATCATTTCGTAGTTCCTCTACTTTCTTATTCCATTTTCAACTCTTCTCCCTTGTTTATCATTTGTAAGTGTGTGTGTGTGTGGGTCTGTTTCGCTGTACAATGTGCTTGGTTTTTTTCTCTCTCTCTTTTCAATGATCAATTTTAGATGTTTGGAATGCCAGGTGTTGAAATACAATGTATCAAATTTAATGTCAATTTTTAAGAAAGCATTATTTATGCAAGGAAGGTAGAACCCACCCACCCCCACAAGACGGACACTCACGAGTCATACAGCCCACGAGTTCGACACTTGGTATAAAAACAGCCCACACGACCGACACTCACGAGTCATACAGCCCACGAGTTCGACATGAAAACAGGTTCATGAGTCATACAACCCATGAGTTCGACACTTCGTATAAAAACAGCCCACGAGTTCGACAGACATAACAGGGGGCTTAATGAATCGGTCTCGTGGGCCTTGTTAGCCTAGTGTCGAACTCATGGGTTATATGGCTCGTGAGCAATATAACTCAGGGGCTGTATGACTCGAGAGCTGTATGACTCGTGGGTGTTGGTCTCGTGACGTGCACCCCTCCTGGGTACAATAATGTGGTTATTTGCGTCCAAATAAAAAAAAAGAAAGAAAAGAAAACAGGTGTGATCGTTCTGTTTGCACAGCGACATCAGGGGCCTGTTGCATAAAAGTTACTATTGTGGTAGCTTTGCCATCCAGTGGTAACTACCATGGCAACAATACTCAACAGCCAATCAAAATCAAGAATTCCATGGAAGTTACCATTGGATGGCAAAGTTACTATAATAGTAACTTTTATGCAACGGGCCCCAGCTGATGTTATATTTGCTTTGATTTGAATATCAATAGATAAAGATCATTAAAAAAGAATGTGTGTGTGTGTGTGTGTGTGTGTGTGTGTGTGGGTGTGTGTGTGTGTTGTGTTTGTTATATCAATCATAGTAAGTGTATGGCTCAGCCCTTTAAGTGTACCCACGTCTTAAGAGCGAAAAAGATGGGGGGGGGGGGGGGGGGAGGGGTGGAAGAAAAAACGAACAAATCGAAAAAACGTTTGCTGAACATCTGTCTGACAATCTAACTATATGATGGTTATGCTCTCTTCGCGACCCATTAAACGTCAAGTCTTTAATCCCAGGCCCCGTCGCTCAAGTATTTGCGAAAAAAATGAAATAAAATAAACTAACAAAATCATGCGGTTACAAAAATCAAGAGCATACATTATGCTCACCCACAGTTCCGCGAAGAAAGATTGTTAGCAATTACCGTTTATGCACAAGTCAGAGTGACAAGTGCGGATGTCTACAGCCTTGGAGCCTCAGGCTCGATGTAGCGATCGGGGGTCAGGGATGCCCCCGTTTGTGACGTCACCCTATCGGGTCCCTACATCATTTTGCGTGCATGGATGCCCTCTTTAATACATTTTCCCCATTTTGTAGACAGTAATATTTGTGGTATTGTTTGTATTATATCAGAGGGACATAAGCTGGTGGTTTTAAAGCAGTTATAAATATCATTGTCTGGAAGTGAAGATTACTTCATGACAGTCCCCCACCAGGATGCAAGATTCAACAACTCTCTCACCCTTTGTCCGATAAGGTCGAAACTCCAACCATTCTGATTATCGGTTTTAACTTTTAAAGTTATTAAAATGCAAGTGACATCTCGCTCTGAATGATATTCTCTCGCTATCGAGAGGGTATTCTCTACTCGAAATGAACGGTACACTTTGAGAAGGTTTGAGGAAAGCCTGACAATTCGTTCAAATATCATAAACGAGTAAAATTATATAAAGAAAACATGTTATTTACAGGAATGCGCAAATCGTAATTCTTATCTATGAAAAGTATACAGTATGCATTCCCTATACGTGCAACCGAGATTACAAGTAGTCGTCAAAACAAATTTCATTCTTTTTTAAGAACGAAATCAAGCTTCTCTCATGTCCTATTTCTTTCTCAATTTCTTCTGTTTGAAATTCCTGTTACTTTTTTTTTTACGTCGCGCAAGTAGTTTCACATCACGAATTGCTGAGTTCCGATCTAAGACAGTGGAATAAATCAAAACTTATATAAATTCGAAAATTTTCCGATTTTCCTCGAAAGTTCATTATGTCACTTATAGATCTTTCCTTAGTCGCTGAATCCACACTAAACTAAAGTTTGGGGAAATATTTCTCTTATGCGGGGCAATGATTACGATTACTAGTATCTTATATGACAGACGACGAGGTAGGGATGGGGAGGGGCGGGAGCGGACTAAACAATGAAAATAATAGCGTGATATAATGCAGTATAGAACTGTTACGCAGGGCGCGTGAAACACAAAAGAAAAATCGTGAACCTCCTAAACCGCTTTTCTCAACCAATAATCCGTAGGAATCATCGGGTGTGCCCATTAGGCGACCGATTCGGTTTCGAGTTGATCACGAACATATGTTAAGTTGTCACGACAAATTAGTTCGGAACGATAAAGAGGGCAACCAGTGTGGTTCCCCAAGGCATGGCACACAAATCATAAGCATGACTTCGTCATTTTCTCGCTCGTCGTAATCAGAATATATTGAAAACTCATTTTTTTTTTCCAGGAATTACAGTCTGTTGTTGGCAGCATCTTTTGAGGGAAAAAAAGGTAAGAATCATAGGCAACTTTATCAGAGCAGAGCGTGGAGGGCAAACTCTGACCTGCTTATATAGCACTCGACATGAAGATGTTCTCTGTGACGTTTCAACGATTGGACACTGTACCGTGAAGTTACGGAGAGTTACAAATTAATACACCTCACCGACACAGAAACTTCGTTCATTAATCTTAGTGGCAGATCCTTCTTATTGTTTTGTTAAAACAAAAAATGAAAAATGAAAAGAAAAAAATGGAGGGGACGCGTGCACCCCCCCCCCTTTAATTTTGTACAGGCGCCCCCTGGATCCGCTCCTGTATCTTATCATTTTTTTTTTCTCCAAGTAAATGTCTGAGAGAGAAATCGATTGATCACTTGATATCAACTTACATCATATTTTCTAAAATGTCGTCAGTGCCAATTTGAGGATAAGTTTCTAAGTTCACGGATTAAGAAGCATTTGATGATTGCGCATCGGAAATGAACAACGGTATGCGACCAAAATGTGGCTCAAAATGAAGTAAAAAAAAACAACGTTAGGCCCTATAGCAATGAATAGTTTTAAAACAAAAAGGTTATATTAAAGGGCTTTTTACACTTGTAAATTTTTGCTTAGTCCCGTACCAACGGTGGGGCTAAGCCCCCCCCCCCCCCCCCCCCCCCCCTAGCCCCACCGTTGGTACGGGACTATCCTTAGCCCACTTTCTGTTTACACTCGTTTTTGCCAAAGTGGGCTAGCCCCACCGATAATTCCGTACTATCTGGCCCTGCAAAATAGCAGGGTTAGCACCGCAATTGCGGTGCCAAGCAAGTGAGTGTAAACAGAACGAAAAAATAATCCGGGGCTAAGCGACGGAGACGAAGTCCGACCCCCACTGACCAATCAGAAACGAGTTAATCAAGTGCTGCCGGTGCGTGCGTGTACGTGTACAGTGCACAGCGTAATCATGAATATTCATGTGATTTGGAAAGTACCGGACTAAGAAATAGGAATGTAAAAAGGTCAATTTTCTCCTTAGCCCCGGACAAGAGCTTAGTACGGGACTAATTGGCGAGTGTAAAAAGCTGAAAAAATTGGTACGGGACTAACGATAGTCCTGGGTCAGAGAAAGTACGGGGTTAAGAAACACAAGTGTAAAAAGGGCTTTAGATACAGCTCCAAACTAAAGAAATGTGATTTATGAGACATGGTGGGTTACATTAATGCCAGAAAACTGATGTGCAAGAGTCGAAGCTGGACATCACGCTATCATCTCATATTTCGCGAGTTCATGATGACGAATGCGCTGTGTGTGAAACAGGGGATTTCCTGACATGCTTGTAATGTGATTCGTTCCAATGCTCGTGGGATCCGCGTACCCTTACAAAAAAGAACCATGGCTTTACCATGGTAATACCATGGTATGGTAATGAACCATGGAAACCTGGTAATTTTGCCCTAGTAAAACCATGGTACATTACCATGGTATTGCCATGGCAAAATACCATGGTATTACTGCTCTTACCATGTACCATGGTATATAACCATGGTATTACTGTGCTTACCAAATACCATGGTACCAGTACCATGGTACAATACCATGGTATTTCTGAGGTGAATTTACCATGTACTGTGGTGATTTGACCATGGTTTTACCATAGTATTACCATGGTATTACCATGGTATTACCATGGTAAAATTACCATGATATTACAATTTGAAAAGAAAAATAACATTAATGATTGTGTATTTCCAACATGCAGTACTAGTATGTTACCTACTTAATATTGCCTCGAATCGCATACACCTGTTTCTACACTATTGTATAAGACCTACATCCTACTCTACACAGGTCTACCTATCTGTATACCTAGAGTATACTTCCTATTCCTAGATACATTGCTAGTGTATCAGTTCTTTATATATGGGCTGATATCTGAAAAGGTTTAAGGCATGGTTACTAACTACATGTCATACATAATATTAGTCCTATCAAAATATGAATATGCATTGTTATAACACAAGTTAAAATAGTTGGTAACAAAAGAGAAATTTCCCAACATACTTCAAAGTTTAAACCCAGACTATATACTTTGGGTTTTTATGTCTTTTATCAATTTTCTCTCCTTTTGTATGTTAGATGCTCTCTCATGAATATTCATGAGCGATACAGAAACCAAGTCAAAACAAGGATCGTGCAACTTGAATCAACTTGTGTTACATTTTCCAGTTGGGTAGATGAGGTTTAAACTGCGTGGGAAGAAGTCAGTTGTGTTCGTGGATATATTAGTACTAACCGGGTGTTTGCACTCACCCACACCCACACACACACAAGCACACACATACACACATTCACACATATACTAAATACAGGCTGTACATTTATTACATGAACGTACTGGTATATTTTGGGTCGTACTTGGAATTTGTATGAGATAACACACAATGTGAATTAGTTCCAAAACAAATGAACTGTTATATATAAAGAATTAATTAGTTTGCTTATTTTTAACGGGCCGGGCTTATTTGGCTATAAATGCTAAAATTTGCATTTTGGGAGGGAATTTTGCCTCACCCCCCCCCCCACAAGATCTTGACCATTAGTATTAAGATCGTTATAGCGAAATTTGGCACGTGTTACAACCACATTGTAATCTACAAAATTATGTCTTACATGTCTTAAGAATTTTTTTGATTGTCAATTTCTAATTTTAATTCATCAATTAATTATTTGTGCAAATTAGGCCCAACATCTTATTTTACCCCAATTAAAAGCATTAAGAGTCTATTTCTTAATTATTTGTAAGTCTGTTTTTACATGTTTAAAGACTGTATGCATCACACATTAAAGGACTTCCAAAAGCCATTTTTTAATGTATATAATTGTTTTTGGAGTTTCAAATGTATTTCTTTGTTTTTTAATTTTTTCCTTTGTTTTCTTATTGGAGATTCTCATTGACCACTTTTATACCATAATTAGCATAAGATCAATCAATCGCAGTGATTAATGTTACAGCAGTGATAGCTCCAGGGGGCCCCTTCTTTAATTTTTGATAAGATAAAAATAAATAAATAACAAGAAAACAAAATGAAAATGGGCGTGTGTGCCCCCTTTAATTCCGGAAGTGGCACCATGACAGATCCCTCCCCCCCCCCCCATTAACGGAATTCCTGGATCCGCTCCGCTAAAGAATAGTCAGATTTTTCAAGAGTTTCTTTGTTGCTGTTTTCAATCAATCTTTGCATCGATTTTTTTTTTCAATCGGAAAAGGGACCGCACTTCACAAGCTTTGTCTTTTTAGTGGGTCCCTCCTTTTTTCATACAATGCATATTTCATTTATTTCACTTTTGTTACCTCAGCAACCATTGCATTGTACCCCTACTTTAGGTTTTCAATTATTGCTTTCTCTGTGCAAATTACATGCATTATACTTTCATTGAAGAAAGCGAGATTTATGTTCACCAAATATATTATTTTGCTGTGGAAAAAACAACAATGAATTTGAAGTTGAACTTGAAAAAAAAGTCAAAATGTCTCATGACAGGGTCTCTTCCATCGCAGACTCGAAACTTTGAGGGTGGATTCCGCCCTTCCCTCTCCTGCCACGTCCCTTAGAGTTTAAGGGGTTTACCTTTAGAATCAGTTGATATATATTTTGATTTTTCCCATTTGTTGCAAGTATACTCATAATGGTCCAATAGGTCCAAATAGACTGTAATGTATTGGTACGTTTATAATCGTTTAAAAAGTGGAATCAACTGGTAAAACTGCCAGATTTGATGAACTGGTATGAACTTCCCCAGTCATGCCAGTTTGGTCCATTTATCCCGGCTTGGTTCTACTAACTGTTACGGCCTAAACTTTATCAAAGTGCATGTAGGTTAAATCTGCATTGCTTTCAAGTTGAATAAATCTATCAGTTGTGTCAAGTCATTTGCAACAGGTATACAAGAGCCTGGTTCAAAAAAGCTGAATCTGCTGGAATCATGGAGTTGATGTTTTAGTATGCCAGTTTTTACTGGTAAATCTGCCAGTTGTGTCCAGTCGAGTCAACTTGCACCAAATTGGTCCAATTTTTCGGGGTCATCCCACAAGTCATAAGGCCCACAAGCTCGACATTGCATCATTGGGCTTACGTTATTGTAAAAGTGTCGTGGGCCTTATTTACCTAGTGTCGCAGTCATATGGGCCTTGTTCGCTAGGCGTCAAATTTATGGGTTGTTTGATTTGTTGGCTGTATGATTTGTGGGTGTTGAAATCGAATGTGCACTCATTGTTTCTACTGGAATCAACTGGTTGTTGTATGCCATTTCACACAATTTCTTTCAAGTGGATCATCTACTGAAAAATCTGCTTGTTGTGTCCAGTTGATCCCACTTTGTCAAAGGGCATACTTTGGTCTATCTCTTCCTACTGGAATCAACCAATAGGCTTTAATATTCCAGTTCACACAATACATCTAATTTTTTTAATCTGTCATTTTCATTAGAACAGTTCAACTGTTAGTGGTATGGCAGGGCCCTGTGGTATAGAGCAGTGGCAACAGTGGAGAGGCTCTCCTGGATAAGACCTTATTATTATTATTATTATTATTATCATCATCATCATTATTATTATCACCAGTACTACTATGCTACTACTATTACGTGTGTTATTATTAACTCACTCATCACAGTTTGATCCATTTGTTCAAACTGGAGTCAGCTATGTTTTCTCAGTGTACCAGTCCATTCCATCGCTTTCAAGTGGAATCAACTGGTAAACCTGCCAGTTGTGTCTTAAAGTCAATTTCAATACAATTATTAAGGTCCCGTTTATGTCCAGCTGTATTTATACAGGAATCGGGTAGTTGATATTTCAGTATGACAGTTTATTCCGTTTCTTGCAATTGGAATCCAGTGGTGAATCTGTAGGTTATGTCAATAAATTCTAATTGGTAGACAATTGCGCAGTTTATTTCATTTGTTTCAGTCTGTCAGTTGGAATGAAATGTTAGTTTGGAGTCAACTTGTTTAAGTGGAGTCAACTAGTGAATCTGCCAGTTGAGCGGCATGTTTTCCAGTTGGTACAAATAAAACTTCATAATCAATGATTTAGAGCCAGGCCATATATTCAGCTGGAATTGATTGGTGTTTTTCAGAGTGTGCCAGCTCATTCAATTTAGTGTCAGCTGGAATGGTGTGAGTTGGTATTAATTTTCATCTTTAACTGTATGGTAATTCACACCATGGTAATGTGAACGAGTATCGGCCTACTTTCAGTTTGCAACTATTTGAACAAGTTGGGTCAAACGGATAGCTATAATGGGACCATTTTTTCCTTGTGATACCAGTAGAGAATGTACCTTTTTTGTCTTTAATTGACATTTAAAGGGAGTATACAATACTGGACGAGATGAGGATTCAGCTTGTAACGTTTTGCGAGATATTTAGAAACCACTCTTTGAAATGGTAAAGAGCAGAAGAGGACTCAAACGTTTATTTAATGAATACAGGCTGAGAAAATCTAATGACTGAGATATCTAAAAACAAGTTAAAACAAAGAGCTCCTATAGTGAAAGATGGGGCCTGTCAATTTCATTTTGATTTTTTTTTTTGGGGGGGGGGGGGGGGAAGGGATTGGTAATCTCAGCCATTTCAAGACGAATTTTCTTCAAAACGTTGAATCCTTCTTGAAATTACAGCTGTACATGCTCTTTCATATTTCATAAGAGGTTTATCATCTGAATGAAAAAAAAAAGTTATAAATCTGAATCCTCATCTCAACCAGTACCTACTGTACAACCCCCTTCAGCTATAAGAATATCATAATTGATATTTTGTTGTTGAACCACGGTATCACCATGGGTATTTTTGTGTACCTTTAGAAATACAGAAGATAACATAAAGACTATGGTTATATATGCTGCGGTACAATTAAAGACCCTGTGGTTGTAGTACATGGTATGATGGTTATTATATGGTATCTCCATGGTTATTCTATGGTACAAGTAGGCCTAGTAGTGCCATAACCGTGCTATGGTATGATGGTTATTACATGGTATATCCATGGTTAATTAGTGCAGCGATACTGAGGAAATGCCCTAGATATATACCATGGTTATTTTATGGTACAAGTGGTAATACCGTGGTGACGCCATGGTATGATGGCCATAACCCGGCATCACCATAGTTAGTTTATTGTACCTGTATAGTTATACCAGGCAAATACAGTAGATGGCATGGTTTTTCCATGGTACTGGTAGTAATATCATGGTAGTGCTATGGTATAAAAATTATAACATACTATTACTATGGTTATTTTGTGGCGCCTATGGTAAGACCATGGAAATACCATAGACTTCATGGTTATTCTATGGTATACGTATCAGTACCATGGTTGTGTCATGGTAATGATAGTTTACCATGGTTTTTCTGTGGTATCACCATGCATCACCATGGTTTTTCTGTGGTACTCATAGTAATACCATCGATACCATGGTTTTACTATGGCAATTGAGGTTTTACCATGGTTTTTCTGTGGTATCACCATGCATCACCATGGTTTTTCTGTGGTACTCGTAGTAATACCATCGATACCATGGTTTTACTATGGTAATTGAGGTTTTACCATGGTTTTTCTGTGGTATCACCATGCATCACCATGGTTTTTCTGTGGTACTCGTAGTAATACCATCGATACCATGGTTTTACTATGGTAATTGAGGTTTTACCATGGTAATACCTTAAATTTCATGGTTATTTTTTGTAAGGGTAGTAAACGGACTGGCAGCGTACATTCACTTTCTTGATCGATCCGCAATTCAAGATCAGGCGCTCGCTCTGTTTTTTTTATAATAGCGTTAACGCTGCGCATCACTGCGCTTGCGTCTTCACCTTCAATGGAGGCAAGTTGGTTCAACGTAGGTGCAGACTGGCTCGACTATGGAAGGTCGGGGCCAGGGCCACTAAAAACTTTGAATATGAAACCATAGTGGAAAAGAAATATACATGTAGTAATAACAGGATATTATATAAAACCCATTTTGAATTTTAGCTGCCCAATTGGGCCACCAAAAGATAGTCTTTTAGGAAATTTGGTGGCCCAACATAAATTTTCAGTGGCCCCGGTCCACTCACAGAACTCTTTAAGAGTTCTGTGGGTCCACTGGGCCAACGCTAATATTGAGCTCTGTATATATACATGTATATATATATATATATATATATATATATATATATATATACATTGTATATTATACGAATAATTTATGAGTTGTGAGTGCATAGGGCACGAATATCGCACGAGGCGCGAGATAAGCCACACTGGTCTATTCAACAAGGCGCGTAGCGCCGCGTTGAATAGACCAGTGGCGAATCTCGCGCCGAGTGCGGTATTACGTGCCCCAATGCACGAACAAAATCATAAATTATTCGTTTTATACAACACCTTGTCCACAATCACAGTACTAAATTAGTGACCGCTAACTCAGGAAGGCCCAAAAATAAATGTAACAATTAGGCCGAGAATTGTAAACCACCCTGTGTACTGCTTTCAAACACTCGTCATGATTCGACCACACAGTCACAGGAATCACAAACTCCGCAGGGTCTATACCCATTCTACGCTAACGTTAGATCGAGTTAGGCCTGACTGTTAAGCCTACCTGAGACGTCGATAGATCTAGTAGTAGGTCTAGACTTTCTCTATTTCCGAAAATGATTTTGTATAAAAACACAGAAAAATAATCAAATTACGGTTTCTCAACTTGAAATGAAGTCTTGATTTTGGGATCACTGTGGTCCACGTTAGCAGATCAGAGTCAAAACTAAAAACACAGCAGTAGGTAGGCCGCAATACATGCAACTAGCTAGGTAAAGTAGCTGCGCGTACACGTTGGACGTTGCAGTACTCCGCCGCCGCGACTGGTCTGTTTACCGGCAGCGAATCGCAGCGCAGCCGGCCAGCACGTACAATGTAGTTTGCTGGCGCTTTGCTGCTGTGAGCCACAGAACTCTGTGAGCGGCCGGCCATGCATTAGTAGCCCCCACGAAGCCGTGCTATAGTACCTTCGAGCCGTGCTATAGGCCCATGCCAGGGGCCTATTGTATGGCTGTCACTGTCAATGAGTTTGGTAGGTATTTTTTATACAACACCTCAGAATGATGTCGAATTGTGATTGGCCAAGAACATGTCACATGACATTCAATAGAAAATACCTACCAAACTCATTGAGAGTGACAGCCATACAATAGGCCCCTGGCATGGGCCTATTGCACAGCTCGAAGGTACTACTAGTATAGCACGGCTTCGTGGGGGGCTATTATACAACGTCCAAGTAGATCCTTGTAATTTGATTGGAGGATTGTCGGTCACGTGATATTCAATAAGTACTCCATTCAGCACGCCGTGCAATTTTGGTTCTATTTTTGCGTGCAACTTGGTTCGATTTTTTCGTTCTATTCCACGGTTCGAGAAATTGTACGGTACTGCGTGTACTGTGTGTTGCATATTGAGGATCGCATGCAGCTAGCGCAGTGTACGTGTGCGGTACATGCATGCGCGTACGTAGGCCTTCGTAGTGGTAGTGTACGTGTATGAGCGCTAGGCTGTGACCTGTATCTAAACGCACTGATTGCACAAGCCGGAAAGAGAATCGCAGTGGATCCACATGTAAGTATGGCTATGTTTTTCATATATATATAGACTTCTAGGCCTACTTAGACCAAAAAGATCTACTTGGACGTTGTATAAATCAAATAGTGTATGGTCTTTACTCGTGCAATGGAACGAGATTTCGCACTCGGTGAAAGATGAGGCGCTCTATTCAACTCGGCTTCGCCTCGTTGAATAGAGCGCCTCTATCTTTCACCTCGTGCGAAATCTCGTACCATTGCTCTCGTGACCATTCACTATTTGTATACTAATGCATGGCCGCTCACAGAGTTCTGTGGCTCACAGCAGCAAAGCGCCAGCAAACTACATTGTACACGATGTACGTGCTGGCCGGCTGCGCTGCGATGCGCTGCCGGTAAACAGACCAGTCGCGGCGGAGTACTGCAACGTTAACGTGTACGCGCAGCTACTTTACCTAGCTAGTTGCATGTATTGCGGCCTACCTACTGCTGTGTTTTTAGTTTTGACTCTGATCTGCTACGTGGACCACAGTGATCCCAACAACAAGACTTCATTTCAAGTTGAGAAACCGTAATTTGATTATTTTTCTGTGTTTTTATACAAAATCATTTTCGGAAATAGAGAAAGTCTAGACCTACTACTAGATCTACCGACATCTCAGGTAGACTTAACAGTCAGGCCTAAACTCGATCTAACGTTAGCGTAGAATGGGTATAGACCCTGCGGAGTTTGTGATTCCTGTGACTGTGTGGTCGAATCATGACGAGTGTTTGAAAGCAGTACACAGGGTGGTTTACAATTCTCGGCCTAATTGTTACATTTATTTTTGGGCCTTCCTTAGTTAGCAGTCATAATTTAGTACTGTGATTGTGGACAAGGTGTTGTATAAAACGAATAATTTATGATTTTGTTCGTGCATTGGGGCACGTAATACCGCACTCGGCGCGAGATTCGCCACTGGTCTATTCAACGCGGCGCTAGTATACGCGCCTTGTTGAATAGACCAGTGGCTTATCTCGCGCCTCGTGCGATATTCGTGCCCTATGCACTCACAACTCATAAATTATTCGTATACTATTGAATGTCATGTGACATGTTCTTGGCCAATCACAATTCGACATCATTCTGAGGTGTTGTATAAATATATATATACACACACACACACACATATCCATAAATCTATCTCTGTATACATGTGTGTTTTCCCCTGTGTCCTCTGGGTCAGTCTGTATCCATCTTTTATCTTTTTTTGTGTGTTTTATTTTGTTTTGTTTTATATTTTTGCTTAAAGGGAAGCTCTGTCAATTCTATCAATTCACTCCCCACTTGCAGAAAGGTTAGTGAAAGACACTCGAGTGAAAGTGGGAGAAAATCGGACATTCAATTAGAAAATGATTAATTATTTCAAGTTTTGGTTGATTCCATTTACAAATCTCCCAACATGTTGCTGTTGTAACAGTACAAATGTAAAAATAGTAGAGCAATAGAAAGATGGAGAGGGAATTCTCTGTCCACGTAGGGATGACAACATCATTATTCAGTAAGCAGTTACAACAGAGACCAGAAAAAGCAATACAAAGCTATATATCTATATCTATATATATATCCAAACGTGTTGAGATTTCACGTATTGGCTCCATGAAGAAATGAAGAAACAAACTGGTAATGCATTTTTTTTTTGGCCAATAAAGCATGGGAATAAACTCATGCTTTATTGGCCAAAAATGCATTACCAGTTTGTTTCTTTACTAGCTATATATATACAGTGTATATATATATATATATATATATATATATACTATATAGTGTGATGATGCTGATATTCCTACCGCACGCCTCTGTCATCTTAAGTGAAATTAAAGTTGAGACAATGTAGATAACAGAAGATGTCGCATGAAACCGGCAGAGTTGTGAAGCTTTCGACCGTGGTCTTCCTCAGCTTTAATGTCTGCTAAGCAGACGTTTGCGTTGCCTAACATCCAGGTAACTATATATACTATATATATATTGAAGAGTTTGTTTGCAAAAACCGATAAGTCCATTTTTGAAGATTTTGAAGTACGATCTCTGTCATAAAGTACAAAATAATACCTTTTAAATGATATATTGGTCACAACATATAAAGGTACATTTCTGAAGTTATGGTCAAAAGAAGCAAAAATGGCAAATATGGACTTATCGGTTTTTGCAAACAAACTCTTAATATATATATATATATATATAATAATAATAAAAATAATAATAATAATAATAATAATAATAATAATAATTGCATTTATATGGCGCTTCATACTGACGTTTCTAAGCGCACTTTGCTACTCATACAAATAGATTAGAAAACACAATAACATTAACAAAATCATATACATATATATCTTTCACTATACACACATATGATATCTAGTGCAATCTCTCGCACTATACATATATATATATATACAAAAGATATATGGCCTTTACCTTAGTGGGACAGAATACATGGTAAGACAACAAAGATACTCTCCATAAACAAGTTTCATTAATGGCATGAGCAGCTCATGATCTTTTTTTAATGGTACAAAAAAAAAGTATACATATGGAACATATCAAAATTGTCAACATTTCATGATTAAAAGTGGAAGCGAAATAAGTACTTGCTCAACACAGAAAGATCAATATTTCATTCATGCCACGTGAGAAATAAATATTTTCAGTTAAAGGCAGAGTTACAACATGAAACCAGAGATGGATAATAATGTCCTCAGAGCATGTCAGATTTTTTTTACAGACCTGAATTTTGTCCTGAAAACCTATCATATTGTCACTCTCATTCAGCACACACTAAGCACAATGTACATATCACAGGTTTTTCTCTTAAAAACACATTTTAAAAAAAAATGCAAAATTTGACGGAATCCTTCCTGTGTGAGTCGTGACACAGGTACACACGTCTACCATGTAAAACATAACTGGTGGGAGAGCTGACTCATCCTCTGAATGTGAAAGTGCCGTGGTCCTGTGGACTGTGCCTTTTGTTCTGTCGGCAGGAAGGTTCAAAAAGGGGTACAGCTATGTACCTCTGAAAGGTGAAGTTTCAGGAGTACAACATTCTTCCTTTGGCACATCTACCAAATTTTCTGCTAATTCTATCCCCATGTGACACCTGGCACCTGTCCAATGTTGGTTCAAACTGTCTCTCCTCCCCACCTCCCCCCACCCCCCCCCCAAAAAAAAGAACCCAAACAAACCAACACAGAAACACTATTCACACCCACTTTCTCTCTCAATTTCATCTGCCTTGTTCCTCATCCCCTTGTCCCCATTACATACGTAACAAGGAAAAGTAGAAATTACGCGGTGCGTAATATATGTCCCCGCCGGAAGTAGCATTTTGTAGCAAAATGTGCAATATAGGTAAAAAATCAAGGTCAAAGGTCAAAGATGTCAAAGGTCAAAATTCTGTGTAAAAGTTTTGAAGCCCTCACCTAGTGCCATCACATAAAGCAAACAGAATCGAAATCGGGTTAGAAATGGCGAAGGAGTAGCATTTTATAGCCAATGTACAATACAGGTCAAAAATCAAGGTCAAAGGTCAAAGAAGGCAAAGGTCAAAATTCTGTGTAAAGTTTTGAAGCCCTCGCCTAGTGCCATCACATAAAGCAAACGGAATCGAAATCGGGTTAGAAATGGCGAAGGAGTAGCATTTTGTAGCCAATGTACAATACAGGTCAAAAATCAAGGTCAAAGGTCAAAGAAGGCAAAGGTCAAAATTCTGTGTAGAAGTTTTGAAGCCCTCACCTAGTGCCATCACATAAAGCAAACGGAATCGAAATCGGGTTAGAAATGGCGAAGGAGTAGCATTTTGTAGCAAAATGTACAATATAGGTAAAAAATCAAGGTCAAAGGTCAAAGAAGGCAAAGGTCAAAATTCTGTGTAGAAGTTTTGAAGCCCTCACCTAGTGCCATCACATAAAGCAAACGGAATCGAAATCGGGTTAGAAATGGCGAAGGAGTAGCATTTTGTAGCAAAATGTACAATATAGGTCAAAAATCAAGGTCAAAGGTCAAAGAAGGCAAAGGTCAAAATTCTGTGTAGAAGTTTGAAGCCCTCACCTAGTGCCATCATATAAAGCAAACGGAATCGAAATCGGGTTAGAAATGGCGAAGGAGTAGCATTTTGTAGCAAAATGTACAATATAGGTCAAAGGTCAAGGTCAAAGGTCACGACTGAAATTCTGTGTAGAAGTTTCAAAGCTCCCTTGTAGTGCTATCATATAAAGCAAACAGAATTAAAATTGGCTCATAAATGACAGAGAAGTAGCAAATTAAAGATTTTGATCACACACGGACGCACACACGGACACACGGACGGACACACGGACGGACGGACGGACGGACACACACACGTACGGAGCCCGTTTCATAGTCCCCTGCTCGAACTCGTTCGGCGGGGACAAAAATGACCATTTCCAATGCTCTTACTATCTTGGCATGACAATATCCTTATACCAAACTTTGGCATGAAGGGGAGCTATTCAACAATCCCACATGGCAACACTTACTCTCTGCAATACATTTTAAGTGAACAATAATTCTTACAACTGCTGGATAAGAAAAAAAAGGAAATACATGGTACCATAAACATCAAAAAAAGGTGGCCACCCTGTTAAACCTCAAATCGGTCACATCTAGGCAGTAACTTTTTTCCTTCTGCTCAACATCATGTTATCATATTTGATTCTGTGTATGGGCATATTCATCACCTGAGCACATTGCACATTGCATAAAAAAGAACCCCAGGTCAACACAGAAGAAGAAAAGGGTTTCTGGATGCATCACGTCTGCCTCATTTTGGCACATCAAACAGAGGTACAGTAGACAGAGAGCACCATGGTATAACTGCTACAGGGTTTGTTGACATATAATGTAAAAAAGGAATGCACATTTTGTCTTTCCGGCAAGAGCTTTCTTTTAAAGGGAAAATCCAATACTGTACAGCTGTCATGACAATCTTCAGTCCTCAGAGAAAATTTTAAGAGTCAACGCAGACTATGAAAAAAAGAAAAGTTGCCAGCATTGTTCGACAATGGCCAGTGGTAATAACGTTGCAGAGTTTACAAATAAAGGTAACACTTCTGCATACCATTTGGAGTTTCTGAAGGGTAGATTGTGATAAGTCCAAGTGACATTGATTGAGGGACTAATTGATTGACAGCAATGTGCATCTACAAAATCAAATCTTGTCAGTGGAGTGGAATCCACATTCTTATGCAAAGTGTTTGCACTTGTTACTCATTGTTAACATGTATCTGTAAATACACTGTATGTATGTGTTAAAGTGCTCACATACAGGTAGTTATTACTACAGTACAGGTGACTCCCATTCTTACAAAATCCTCGGGACTGGCAGTTTTCTTTTGTTATATTGAAATGTCATTATAGTCAAACAATAATGTATAGATAGATGATAATTTTGGAACATGAATTTTTATTTCGTTGCAAGAAATTCTTTGTTATAACTGTGTTTGTTATAATGGAATGCACTGCACTGTATGTCTTTAGTTTTAAGAGTTCTGTTACAATTGAATATTCTAAATAGGTTTTCTTCAAGCAGTTATCCCGATTAACTGCTTTTATCTACACCGTGATGGAAAATGATGTTTAAGTGACATATTATAATGGATTGATATTAACACAACATTGACAAAACTGCTTTGCATAACAAAAAATTGTAGAAGAAGTCAAAGTGTCTATTCTGTTTTGATTTGGGGATTCAAATGACATTTGAAAAGTGGGTCATGTAATGTGTTTGTTGGCACTAGAGAGTTACCACAAGCATGGATTTTCCCTTTAAAGTTACTGGAGGGCTGAATCACTGGTCCCCCTCCTTCACCAGCTTGCTTAGCTCATCCATCATGGCCTCCAGGATTGGGTTCCCACCGAGGCTGGCTATGTGTTCACGAGCCCTGAGGAGGGAAACAACCACACAAACACAGAGAACATTAGATCTACCAGTATGACGTGGTCTTGTGATGCATTGTTGGTCACACACTTCTCCATGCTTTGAATTGAAAAGATGCCATGAAATTTGCATCTTGTGGCACTTTATGAGTACACTGTTTCTGGTTTGAAAAGATTTCATGAAAGTTTATGTTCTATGGCACTTACCAGCACACACACATATTCCATTTCTGGTTTGAGTCTGACTGGATCTCATCACAAGTGTGATTACCTGTAATCGTTTCTCGGCCTTTTGGCTAAGATCATGTGTAGTAAACTACAACTATACAGCTACAGCAGTCTTATGATTCAATATGAATGGAATAGCAGGCCATTTCACATTTTTCATATAAGAAATAGTAAGTCTTCACTTTCACTGTGATAATGCCCTTATATCAGGGGCACACAGTATGAATTTTTAGAAAGAAATAGACAAAATGAAGATCAAACATGCAGCCAAGTAGGCTGCTTCTGTAGTCACTTCTCACCCATGGACATTCCTCCTACATATTTCAGAACATTGTAAACTATTTCATTTGCCTGCCTATCACTTCGTTGGGTGAGAAATGATAAGGGCATTAAATTGCCACTAAAGCCATAGTGTTCGAGGAACCTTAATGCCCTTACCATTCTCAGCCGACAACTTGAGAGTCTGCCATTGAAATTTGCTTCATACAATATATTAGCTGTGGCTTGGTGAAACACACCTTAGCTGAGCTTTGCAGTTTTTCTGCAGACACTTTCTGAAGTGAGCAAGATGTATCTGTCATTCACATTGACACCAGTGTAAAATCTTTGCATAGATATCTCTCCATAGAACATGTGCCTTGTAGTATCCACGTACAGCATTTCAAGTCCAGTATAAAAGCACCAATTATTCAGATTTGGATGATTGGTCACTAACTTCCTCCTGCCACAGTATGACAGGATAAAGTTAAAAACAAAATAATGGTAGAATTTGAAGGTAAAAAGTAACATCAAAGGTACACTCACTTCTTCTCAAGGTCAAAGAGGACTGTCCTGGTGTACTCAAAGGATCCAAACTGCAAAAAGAAGCCATACTATTGGGAATCATTCCTCTTTCCTGCAAAATAACTTTACACCATATCCAAAATTTATCAAAATTTCAATCTTGGTCAGTGGGACTCAGCAAAGAATTATACAAGTACCTCTAAGTTTGTTCACACCCCCCCCCCCCAATAAAAAAAAATGGGCAGGGGAAAATTCAACAATTCTGAGGCATTATAGCACAACTCCTTGTACATCTCTCCTGCAATGTGACCTATAGCCATAAAATTTGTTGAATTCACCTCATAAACAGAATTCTACAATACTGACAGTAAAGACAAAGGCACTGTTTGCATTTAAATCAGATCTAAGCAAACAATTCAAAATATTCAAACTTTTCTTAAAGACTATGGGTGAGTAATTACAAGTAGAATTTATCTCCTGGGTGTCTATTTCAAACATGCCTCTCACAACTGTACAAATATTTTTGAAATAACACATTGATGTCTTCTGTTCAATAAATTCCTGGGCATTTCAAACATAGAATTTTATACACAGTTACTAAGTTTTTACAGTATTATACAAGCACCTTATAGTGACAAGGAAAAGTATTCAAGGAAAAAGGAATGATTGAGTGAATCCCCCCCCCCCCCCCACAAAAATGCACAGGCACTGTGCAATTTGAATCATGCACAAAATGCAGAAAATATAACTTTTTCAGCCAACACTGTGCTTCCTGAAAGGTTCTGTGGTCTCATAAATTTAACATCAACAAAGAAAAAAAAGCTAAAAGTGAACTCTGATATCTGTCATGAATAGCTGGCATGATGTATGGTTTCACTTCATACTGACAAACAAAACTTTTGGTGAGTAGATGGGGCAGGGAGGGGGCAAAAGAGAGGGAGGTGATAGGTATGAGGGGATGGGGTGGGAGGGGTGAAGTGGGTGTGGGGAGGAGGCAGAAGCCTGTCAGATGTAGCTGATTAGAGACACACCTTTTCCAGTAGATCGACACAGTACTTCTTGACGTCCATGTTCTCCGTCCTCTGTCGCAGGACGCTCATCAGCTGGGTGTTGCCCGGCTGGCTGCGGATGCCGTGGATGATGGGAAAGGAGAACTTGCCCTCTGTCAGGTCCTCGCAGTAGCTCTTGTTCTCTGTGTATTGTTTGGAGCAGAGGTTGGCGTAGTCGTCTCGGATCTGGAAGTACAGGCCGAGTATGTCGCTCAGGGGCTTGAAGTCACTGGGATATGGATACACAGAGCGCATGTGAGAGTTAAAGAGATGGTATAGTATTGGTTGAGGTGAGAATTTAGCTTTTAACTTTTTGCGAGATACTTAGAAACGACTTTAGGAAAAGTTAAAAAGTGTACACTTCTAAGAGGAATTCAAAGTTTATATGATGAAAATCTGTTTTGAAATGACCGAGATTACCAAAAACAAGGTAAAACAAAGTACTCCTATTAAAAGATGGGTCCTACCTTGAATCAAACATAAGTGTTGTCAAGTGTGAGTGTTGACTCAAACACAAGGGTTGTCACTGTTACCTCTTGTTAGCACTGAAGAGTTGCATAAGTCTCACAGCCAAGCCAAACAGACCCCCAGTTTCTGGTAGAAAAAGAAAAAGAAAACATGAACATGACAAGTAAACAAGAATAAAGGGGGCTCCAAACTGACTGAGAAAAGTACCAAAACCAAGAGCAACAAAAAAGTTATGCACTATAGACAAACTATCACCAATCATGTTACTGGTCTTTTCATTCAGATGGTTTTTCAACTTTCACTTTCACTTTGGATAAGGAAGCATTCAGTCATCATAGAGTTTTCCTGACTGCTAAAGGATATCCGACCTTTTGGGAATATGCCACCTTTGTATTTAACATTCCCATTTTATATGGAGTTCATATGACAAAATTGGTATGCAGGGCTGGGCAATGCTATTGGTGCATCAAAACTGAAAGTAACATGGTAGCAGTCTATGGTCACATGTTTGCTTCACACATAGGGAATTAAGTATCACAACCACTTGACATAGTTATTCTGTGTTGTGAATTGACCACCACAACAACAACAACAACAACAACAACAACAACAACAACAACAACAACAACAACAACAACAACAACAACAACAACAACAACAACAACACAAAAACACACATACACACACACACAACAGAAACACAACACATACAATTTGCTGTTGTATCACCAAAAGCAATCTCCACAGCACAATATGGTGGAATTTAGGAGAGAGAGTGGGGAAAATGAAAGCAGCCACTCTTGCCATGAAGGAGAGAGAAATGGGGAAGAAACATATACATATACTCACTTTTGATGACCATTTCCCTGTACTCTTCCTCTGTGGGGCAAGTATAAGAATCTCTCCAGTAAATGTCCATACCCTGTCCTTGGTGTAATAGTACTAGTTGTTCTGGGTACAGGATACAGAAAACAAAACAAACAAAACATGATTAGTAATAGGTGTTTTATGTTTTGTTGTTGTTTTCATTTGAATGTGTTCAAAGCTGAAGGCTGTCAAATTAGCAACTGACTCTTACATTTGATGGACAATAGCCATTATGCTTTTCTTGAACAACAAAAAGGCTTGTTTGCTATAGGCAAGTACATGTGTGAATATGACAGACCCTATCCATGAAATTCCATCAACAGATAATTACAAATACATGATTCTCTTATCAAAAAACAGAAGAGGAAAGGGGGTGGGGTCATGAACAATACTGATGCCATTGCTAACAACAAATATTTCATAATAGAAAGATCAAATACCAGAATTACTGAGGAACATAGAAGAAAACAAATTACTCTAAGAGGGTCTTTGTACTGAAAATGAGCTCAAACGCTTAACAGAAATAGTGACAAGACCTTCCAATCATCATCATCATCATCATCATCATCATCATTATCATCATCATCATCATCATCATCATCATCATCATCATCATCATATAACAAGCAAAATCTCTGAATAACAACTACATTTGTATAACAAGACATTTTAACTTGCCCAAGCAAAATGAATATGCCTTCATATGAAATTAAACACAATATAGGTCATCAAGCATTGTAAACATAGATTATGGGTAAGGGGGCATTCCACAAAAACTCTCATACTTCCTTTTGCAAAGAAGGGCTTTAAAAGAAAGAAAAAAAATCACAATCTGGCACAAATTGAATTCCTCTGACACTGACTAACTCTTTTCTGTTACGATATATAATCAACTTTTGTAAGCTTCCTGCACAGAGTTTCAAAGTCCTCTTTACCTGTGAATATTTTCATGGCATCTGGGTGGTCAAAGTTCATTACTTCTTTGAGACCAAGGAAGTACATGTAGTTTGCCGAGTTGATGGTTTGTGCTATGCCATATATACAGTGGGCAACAGGTATTCCTCTTCTCAGCTTGGAGTTGTCTTCAATGTCATCAATCCTGTATGTCAGACAGAATCAAATGAAACAGCTACATACAAAGTGCACAAGTAAAACTGAGTGATCTTCTTTCAGATTAAATAAATCATCATTCTAAGATTTCACACAGTACAACATGAACATAAAAAAAGTCACGCAGCTAACTTAAATAGTCATCTTTTAATTTTCTTTGCAATCATTTCATACTGCTACAATAAAGTTAAACAAAAACATACAAAATCTATGCCCATTAAACTATTTGCTATAATACTGCATTTAACATCTTTAGATCATCAAAATTATACATTGATCTCTCCGATAAAGGGTTGATGAAATATGGAACAATAGCTTTACACACTCAAACTTCTTGTCAGGAGAGATTTTGTGATTTGTCATGTACTCACAATAAGCTTGCATTGTGTAGCATCTGTATGACTTCACCTATCTTGGTCACCCTCTCTTCTGGAATATTCATCCAGTAATTGAAAGCCTGAAAATGCAAAATAACAAATTATGTAGGGTGAAAATACGTGTAGATTCAAGAGTATCATGGAACAATATCACACTTCTAACTTGCTCACATATCTCTGGACAATTGCAAAATAATGCAATCAAGCCTACAATTTCCTATATGCCAAATACACTGGAACTGTAACACATCGACCTATAAAAAAAGAAAATAACATAATTTGTGTAAGACGGTGTAGAGAACAACATCAACACATCAAGGATGAGAACATTAATAATGCCAAATTCAACTTTAGTCACAATGGTGGGCAAAACACAGATCATAACTTATAGATTCATATCCCAAGGATCTGTTAGACAGAGTCCAACAAAACAGTTTTTCCAACAAAACAGTTTTTCAAAAAAAAAAACAACATCCCCCATTTAATGACTGGTTATGTTAAAAAAAGAAAAATAGGGAAGCACAAATGCACATCTTTTCATCTTGAAAAGTCATATAAACCACATTGTGCTACAGGCTTTGTGACCATTGCCAGTGCTAACATTGGCAATGTATGCCCTATACTATATTTTGAAAAGAGACAATGTAACTGTCCTTACATACAAGTTTCATATCAGCCATAATAGTAATGCAACAAACTGTCTTACAAGTACGGAAATCCATCAGCTCACACTGGCAGTGAATATGACCTTTTATTTTTTACTCTGTTGACATATTTATACAAGATAATAGATACATAAGTCCATATGAGTTGTGAAGTCTGAAAATATTCTGCCAATTCTATCAAATACACCTGATACTTGGCATAGCTGCATAAAACCTGATGTCCTCACTGTATATGGCTCAGTGCACTTAATGTAACCAGTTTCAAAATCCCAGTACTAGTGCGCATGGCAAGAGAGCTGTTCAATGGTATTTACATAACTTCCACCATTCACTTTACATCGATCGAGGCATGATACTGTAAACATTGACACTTTACCGCAATTAATTTTTTGCACTGAGCGGCTCAAAAACATATTTGTGGGTTCTTGAATTCATGCTGTGCAATATTCAACCCATTCAACATGTGCAGATGAAATTGTGAAGATATTTTTGCGCATTTGTAGAATTCGCGCTAGCCAAAAGTAGCGTGAAATATGCAAAAATTAATGTACCACAAAAATGTTTGCGCGTACAGTAGTTACAATGTCTACAGACCAACTGTTCTGTCCCTCACCCTTGACAGTTTGGTTCGAATTTGTTTGCCAGGAATCTGTGCTATGTAGTTGTATGGTTCCATGAGAATCTGAAAATGAAAAATCATGAGAAATGTTAAGATTACTACTAAGACTTAATACTGTCAAGTCTAGTTACTGATTACATATCTCTTTAATATAGAAGTACAATTATGACCATGCTGACAAGACAAGGATGAGCCTAGTCAAACATCAACTAAAACTAAGATCTAGGAATGAACAACTTTATAAAACTTGAGAAATATTTGTTTCCCTCATCTTTAATTCTTGCTTTATGCACACTTAATATAAAGAATTACAAAGTAAGACTAAGTATCATATGGTACTAATACTGATTAAGTATTGTATTCATCTATCATATCACATAGTGCTTTGACTGATTTCCTGTGCTGCTCTTAAATCTTTCAGTCAGATAGAAGAGTATAAATTTATCCATGTGAACATTTTTTTTTTCATTTTTTTTTTTAGGCATGAGAAACACAAAGAGATAGATGGAAATGATAAGATCAAAATTATGAAGAAAATGTTATTTCCGCCCTACTGATCAGGATATGGCTTACCATTTCCTGTGTGGCTGCCCTCTCTGTATCTGTTGCACTTCCTGTACACTCAGTCTGTGATTCTGCCATTTTGGGTGGTCAGAGTCTGTAATGTCTAAAAGAGAACATACAATCATAAACAAACACATAAGCTTGACTCAGATATTCTTGCCAATGGCTGAGGTTCTATTTGTCTAATTTGATTTTGAAGATGAAAAGTGTAACATGTATTGTTACTGTAGGGCTCGGGTTTGCTAAGCTCTCTAGCACTCATCACACCAACAGCAGACTAGGGCAACACACACGTGTTACTTGGAAGGAGTCCCCTGGCTAACTAACTTGTAGCCAGTTTATTCTTCACATAAAACCCACTCCATGTAAAACCCACTCCATAGTAGTCTACAGCATGCGTAAGTGATGTTGGTGTTGGCCTGAATGATAGAACGCGTCGTTAACATGGGCATGGAGCTCATTACAGAGAAAAATCCAATGAATTCAGTGCACGATGGATGAAAGTTTATCAAACTTGGAACCCCTTATTGCAACCCCTGCATTGTACTACTAGGTGTGGGTAGGTGTCACAGTAAAACATATCATTTTCATACATAAAACTGAGCAAAACAATCAAATTCAAACTCAGTCAAAGTGTGTTATGTGCTGTGCTGTGTCGACTGTCACAAGTTCATACCAAAAATGGAAAGAGTTCCTTATGTGACCCCCAACCAACTTGCACAAAATAAACAAACCACTAAGCGGTTAGCTATTCGCCCTTACTAATAATAAACTAAATAAAGGTTATGGGAAGTCTTCCCATAAATGGCATAACCTTTATTTAGTCCATTATCAGTATAAAAAAAAAAGCAATCTATTCATTTTTTGCAAACTAGTGGGGGGACATAAGGCACTCTTTGCCAAAAGATAAAATGTGAAAATGGGCTTTGCCTTTGACAATTGTCTCATTAAAACTGATGGTAAAATCATCGATATTTCACATGCAAGCAAACGCAAACTAACCTTCTCAGAATAACAGGACAGTACTGTGACTAGTGAACCATGTGAGGGAAGAATCCGCAATATTGATTAATATAATTATATTATTATATTAATATCGATTTAAATCTCGAGGATTATATCAGTCCCGCTCAAGCACCGAGAGGTATGACAACCCGAAGTTATCATCCTGATAATTACTCTACTTTATACGGTTCCTCAACCGCTCTCGCCAACTCCTTCTTCCATAGAACAGCGAAGGATTGGAATAATCTGCCGAGTAACATAAAGCAGATTCATAAATTTGACACATTCAAAGAAGCGCTCCAGCGTCACCTCCGTTGTGATTAGCTGCACATCACACCACAGTGCTGAGTGATACTCTATCCAGAGTTTTTCAGCGTATTCATCCAGATCCAGATCCAGAGTCAAAGTTATGAAGCCAACGGCAACGAGGAAGTACATTCAAGAAGGGATGTGCGTGCTAAAAACGATCAATCGACGTGTAACGTAACGTACTACGTAGCTCGTGAGTCGTAATATCACAAACAAACCAAGCATAAACAGAAATATGTGGGACTGCAGTTCTTCTGCTACAAGTAGATACTCGTATACTCCAATATCTGGAAACTCAATTACTTATGTTCTTAGTAAAAAATGCTTGAGACATACATACGGATAAAAAGATTGTCCTGAGAACCAACGTCACAGCTTCTCTTCTCTTGCTCGCTCTCCTTTAATTAGACTACTCTCACTGTACAGCTGGCTCAGGCCTCCGCTTCTTCCTTTTCCTTTGGCTTCTGTTTCTTACGTTCACGTGATATAGTTTGCCTATGGAGCGCCTGCAAAGTTCCATCATGTTTATTTACTTCCAATGAATAATGCAAAATAATACGTAGAATTATTTTCGCATATCTTTTTCGTGATGTAATACTTCTTAGACATACTAAAGAAGGTAAAAAAATATTTATAAGGTTCCGACAGTTAGATGGGATGACAAGAATATTTAGAGTCTAGATAATGGGATGAGACATAAAAAGGTAATTATTGGTATAATTAGCTTTCCATAGATTTCTATACCACATAGCTAGCCCGTTCAAGCCGAATAACAAGAAGGATGCTGAAGGTCAATCTGGATACACGTAAATAAACTATCAATTTTACATTAATTAATGATCTTGATGCTTGTCAGTCTATTTCTAAGATGGTGCATGATTTGTCATTGTGTATCAATTACAAGAATGCAGCGTAGTAACATAATTCACCAAGTACAGGTCATGAGTAGTGCTATTCACAAGTCTGACAGTCGCTGGTGCGGTTAACTGCACCTAGCTAGTGATACTGGCAGTAGCAGAGTCTGCTGGTGCTGGTGCCATTGGTGGTCACTCCATTCATTCCGGCATTCATTCCCAGCTCAGACTTCAATGCATGCATGATGTTTTGACGTGTAGGTGGTTGAACAACAGGGTAATATAATATGTACAATTTTTGTATACCTGGTTGGGTTAGGTTACATACACTGTAACGTTAGTTTACATTCGTATGTAACCCCGTCGCGGGGCCCTATAGCAACATACTTTACGGTACGTATTTGTCCGTATGGGGTCGCTGCTGCGGTTAATTCGTATGGTAGGTTTCAGACTGCCCAGACCGTAACCCCATTGCGGTGCGCTGTAACCGAGACGTATTTGTCCGTATGGGGTCGCTGCTGCGGTTACCCAGACCCTAGGCTACCATGATTAAGTCCACTTTAATAACGTTGTCGTTGAGGTGAAAAAAACAGATTGTGTGTGACTGTGAAAGCTGATTAGATTAGCATGTTTGTACAGAGTAGATTTGTTTTTTGTGTAGACGTCTAATGAATAATATGATTATGAACATGATGAATATGATGCCCATAGCATAAATATATGTCTACAGGTAATTATTTATTAGCATGCATTATTTTTTTTTGCTCAGGCCAAAGACTACTCATGACCCTGTTTGTTGGGTTGCTGACATACACATGTAGATTGTTGCAAGGGAGCGAGTACTTGGGAAGGGCGTCTTCTGCTTGTGCGTATTATTGATTTGTTTTGTTTTGTTTTGTTTTTCAGGGCAGCATGTGCATGCAGCGTGGATCCAGGACTGATCAATGAATTCCCCTGGGCCTGACCCAACACAGGCCAATGCTACAATATGTATACTGTCTGTTTCTTATCTTCTGTCTTTTTCTTCTACATGTATACAGCCGACGATCTAGCATCTGTATTGACATTGCTGATAAAATGATCTGAACGGAAGGCAACTTTATTTTGGCACACACAATCAGGATTTCTCTTTGGCTGTGTCTGTGACAATGTCATTTAATAGCAGAAACAGTACGGACTGCAGTGTGACACCATGTGACAATGGATATCATATCATGTGCTTGGCTTTTGCTTGCCAAGAATTGATGTGCAAGTTCGTTGTACATCACTACATGTGATTGTCGTCTGTTGCCATGCACAGGATTGTCATATTGTCGGGATAACTAAACTGCGACCAGCCCGAACGTGAACTGTATACAAGGAGCACCCCGGGGTTAATTGTCAGATAGATGTAAGTGACAAGAAAGGAAGATGGAAATGGCAAGCGCACTCAGTGATGATGGTGAGATGGATCTCCTTGTCGCTGGAGTGGAAGATGTCGGCATTGGTTTCAAAGAAGAAGATCTCTCCTTTATGGCTGGCACGTTCAGTCCTGGTGTTGGTATGTTGCCAACTACCACTCCTCCTACCAGTACTAGAGAACGAAAGGATGTCGGTGATGATGGCGCCAGTGGTGACAAAGCAGATGAAGGATCGACAGATGATGAGAGGTAAGAAAATCCACATCAAGATCGTAAACATATTTAAAGCAATCAAGGCATTACAAAATCTGAATCTGATTGTCCACAAGGCTTCTTCCACATGTATGTGATCTCGCCAGGATTAGTTAATGGACATGAAATACGATGTTTGCATAACGTATGCTAGGACCTCTTTTTTTCTTTTTCTTTTTTTAAAATCAAAATCAAAATTTCAAAATTCTTTGGACTTTTCTGCCTTTTCCTGTTTCCTTGTTTCTTTGTTTGCTTTTGTTTGTTTTTTTGGGGGGTAGGGTGAATGGCAAATACAGAGTCTCCAACTTTCCCATTTTCGACGGGAGATTTCCCGCCAAAAACTCATTTTTGCAAAATCTCCCGTTCTCTCGCTTGAGATTTGATTTCTCCTGCCCTGGCTCTGTGTCTCCTGGTGAAAAGGATTTCTTACTTATTGCTATCTTATGTTGAAAAAATAAGCCTTAGATAGCACCAGAGAGCATCTAGAACCCTAGGAACTTCGCACTTCGCACACATCAACTTGGAGTCTCCCGTTTGCTAGGGGTTTTGGGCGGGAGAATCTCCAGATCAGAAGGTGCTTGGGGTTGGGTTCTCTGCAAATACCATCTCTCTCTTTAAAAAAAAAGAAAAAAGATGGCCTGTGTTTATGTGTTTGTGTGTTTACAACTGGTACACTGTGTGATAGACATACTACATTTGCAAAATGTGTACAAGTTTGTACATGTACATGTGTGTCTGGGTGTTTTCCAATGACAAAAACCATGACACAAAAGGTAACAAAAAATAGTTCATTTAATATTGTGCCCTCTTTTATCACTTAAAAGTGTTGTGATATTGAAATGAGTTTGTTTTGGTGTGTAGTTTAAAAAAAAGAAATACAATGTAGCATGTCCTATTTTGTGTCATGGTTTTCTCACTGGAAAACATGACACAATAAAGTAACAAAGAAATAGTTGATTTATACTATTATATGCCCTTTTTTATTACGTACTTCAAATTGTTATAATATTAAGTTTGTTTTGGTGTGTAGTTAAAGGAAAGAAATTCAAGTTTTTGTCTATTATCAAAGTACTTAGCAGTTACTATCATATAGGGTTCAACAGCATGTTGCCTTAAGTCTTTCTAGGAATATTAGTAGAGACTGGAGAGAGAGCAAAAGAGAGAAAACTGAAATGAAACCATATTGTGAGTAATACTACACAGCTGACTAAGTTAATATGATAATTGATGTTCTTATTAAATGGTCGTTAATTAAGTCGACGAACAATTTATTGTTAAAATGATGTGAAAGGAAGACAACATTATCTTGGGACACATGATCAGGATTTCTCCTTGGCTCACATGACAATGTTATTAACTGAAACAGTTACAGACTGCAGTGTGACATTGTACACCATGTGATGTTGTTGGCTTGTGCCAAGCACATCAATCTGGAGGTCTCGGGTTCAAATCCTGATGGAATCCCATTTTCTTTACTCAAATTTTCACCGATTAATTATTTTAATATCTGGTCTATACAATTCTGAGAGGTATTCAAAGTTTGTTTGATGAAAATCGGTTTTGAAATGGCTGAGATCATATTAAAAAACAACATAAAACAGAGGGGTCCTAATAAAAAGTGGGTCCCACCTTTTATTTAGACCTCTTTGTTTCTGGATATCTCGGTCATTTCAGAAACCAATTTTCATCAAGCAAACTTTGAATTCCTCTTAGAATCGTATGCCCTTTGACATTTCCTAAGATGTTAATCATCTTCTCACAAAAAAGTTGAAAACCTGAAGCTCCATCTCAACCAAAACTATACCATCCCTTTAAAGGGACTGTACAGTACTGGTTGAGGTGGGGATTCATGTTTTGAACATTCCTAAGTGAGATAATGAGAAACCTCCTATGAAATATGAAAGAGCACGTAATTTTAAGAAGGATTGAATGTTTATTTGATGAAACTTGGTTTCCAAATGGCTGAGATATATCCAAAAAAGCGGTAGTAATAAAAGGCGGCAGGCCACGCCTTTTATTAGGATCTCATTGTTTCACCTTGTTTTTGGATATCTCAGCCATTTCAAAACTGATTTTCATCAAATAAACTTTTGATACCCCTTAGAAATGCATGCTCTTTGACATCTCATAGAGTGGTTTCTGAATATCTCGCAAAACATTAAAAACTAAATCCTCACCTCTACCAGAACTGTACACACCTGTTAAGTATCATAGTGCCTGTATGCATGCTGGTGAAGTGAAACAGGGACTGTATGTTTAAATTCATTAGACTCTGAATGTTAAATTGCATGTGAGATTCAATTTCTGTTTCACATCTAGACATGCTATGCAGTCTTTGATATTAGTTGCTAAAATATGGGCAAGTCCAAGATAACACGCGCGTTACGTATGGGACATTCAGAGACTTTTATGACCTGAAAAATAGTGTTAATGGCCTTTGATCATATTGAACTTTATCATGGTGATTGATATCTAGGAGAAGTATAATCATGTTAAAGATTGAGAAAAATGACCTTGACAATTATATTCTAGAAGAGAAAATATGTGCCGTTACGTATGGGACCAGAAAAATTTTGTTTTTTTGAACATTTTTTTCAACCTCAAAACTCTCTGAAAGTATTTCATTCTACAACTTGTAACTCACTGTGATGAAAGTCACAACACTCAAGATTATCACAGGTAAGTTTCATGTCATTAGGCAAAAAGCTCTAATTACAGGTTCTAATTAAGACAGACATGACGTGTTACGTATGGGACAGTTACGTATGGGACACTTTGTCCCCCATTCATTTAGTGTGTGGAGAACCATGTTTATGGGTATTTTGCATAATTATTGAAGTAAAATCAGTTGAAACTACTCAAATACTGATCCAGATTGTCAAGGAAACAATATTCCCCAAATATTCATCATCATAGTCATATTCAATCATATTTTTATATTTTTATGACCAACCTGAGTATGCATGCCCTTTGTCCCCCAGTCGTTTAGTGTGTGAAGAACCATGTTTATGCCCTTTTGGAACTTTCCAAAAGGGCATTCAAATGACCTTAGCAATTTCAGAAAAAACCTAAAAAAATGACCTCATTTTGTTACGTATGGGACATCTCATGATAGGACACGAGCTAATTTGCATAATCATTTGCATAATCCCTAAATTTTCATACCAAGTTAAACTATTTGATGAACTTCTTATGTCCACATATTAATTAAATATCATTTGCTTTCCTTTGAATAAATATGAATTTTTATAAATGTCCCATACGTAACGCTGTGTTTTACATTTATGCAAATGAAGCCCTTGAAATTTGCATAAATTTACATAATATCCTTTTTTCCTCCATGGAAATCAAAACTTCAACTCATCAGCTTCAAAATGATACCAAACATGTCAATATTGAGCAAAGATGAAATTTTGCCTTCTGAGGGGACCTTATCTTGGACTTGCCCATATTCTACTGAGCCACTTTGAGAACTTGTAGCATGCAGTACCCAGGACATCAACAAGAATCATGGAGTGATAGCGCCATCTTGTGAGAAATATGTGATAGATTGGAATGTGCCTGGAAGTGAATTTTCATCAGGGTGGTTGAAGAGGTTTCACTTTCTGCAGGTCTTCTTACAAGTTATAAATGGATATTTCCATGCAGTAAAAGAGTAGGGCCTTGTACATTTCAGGGATATCAGGTTGTTTTCTGTTTCCCGTGTGCATAACCCCCAATACAATATGTTCTGTTAGAACACATTAATGAGATTGCCCACATGTTGCTTGATGCCTGTAAGCAATCTAGGAGAATTTATGACAAAATTTTGGGGCTAGCATAATGTATGTAATGTTGGACTGACATAAAATGTGTAGACCCTACTATCGTTTGAAGGTCGCATAATAGATTTTCATTAAAAATGTTTGTTTTTCAACTGAATGGCCTGATAATTGACTATAGAAAAGATAATAACAGCTCTCAAATTCTATTGAACACTGTGTTTATACATACCATTTCTAGACATGGACTGACCAAAATGCGACAATGTGGTGTACAATTGTATAAAGCCTCGTGAGAAGGAAAGTGAGTAACATTTGTCTACAGTAGGAAAAGGGATTAGTGTTAAATATTCTGTTTTCACCTACACTGTATCGCGCTCAATAGAAGATTTAGTGTCTTCTGACTTTTGCTGACATCTTACCGACCTCTTTGACCTGTTTTCTGAGGCTTCTCATCATTTGGACAAGTGATTTGGATAAACTGTATTTAATGAGGAGAATAAACAAAAGTACCCCAAAACCAACTGTTCAGTTTGAGTATTGTATGTCTGTAAATACAATTGTACTTCAATATTATCTCAATTCAATTGGTTTATCATGACAAGCAACTTTCAATTGGATAGATCTAAACATTTTATTTATCAGTCATCATATACTTCAGTCATGATTAATCAGTTTGTATCAATACATTGTACATTGTATTTCCAAACTTGTAAGTCATTCTTCTCTTTCATGGAAGTTTGCATGGACATACAGTAAAAGCTTGTGTAGTCTAGTCCATCAGGATGTGGATCAGCTTGTCATTAGACTGCATTGTAATGTTGCAGCTTATCAAATGACAGCGAGGGATACTAATTTAATGCATGAAATAACTACTTACTATGAATTAGTATTCTTAGTCCCTCACCCTCCTGACATGCAGAGCCCAGAGAGTGCATTGCAGTATTAGTGGGTTGTGAATGTGGCCATAAATCACTGGCTTGCACCATTCGTTTGACTCAAAAAAAAAAAAAAAAGTGGAAGGAAGTTCTTTAAAGTTATAGAGTTACTGGGAGGTGATAATAAGAGATACATTGTAATGGCTGACAGTAAATTAAAGTGGGAATTCTGTCAGTGATTGATAAAATCTATTTTATTTTTTCCCGATTACTTGCAAGTGACTGCATGCCCTATTTTGTGTTTATTTGTCTGTTTATTGTCTTTTTTTTGGAACAATTTTCTATGTCATGAACTGTTAAAAACAACAACAACATACACTTTAGTATATATCTTGATAAAAATATTTGTAAATAGGATTACCATATCTCATCTAATATTTCTTTTGCAAATACCACAAAGTGGAAAAAAAATATAGATACAGTAAGAGGGTTGAATGTTAACTATCAAGACATAATTTGTAGTGTGGTATGTTGCTTGTTGTAAGCTTTAATTACTAGGCTGAAAATACCCCCCCCCTCAAAAAAAAAAATCAAAGAAGAGTGAAAATTATACTTTCTTGCTTATAGTATAAAGCTGGGGTTGTGGGGGGGGGGGGAGGGGATGGTTGGATGTACGTGTATCAAGTAGAGAGAACTAGCTTGCCCGGGTCCGTTGACAGCAGTGATTAATGGGGAATGAGCGTTGATGCGTCATCTGCCAGGGTTCATTCTGAGTGCAGCCGCAGAGATCAAGCGGTCTAGGCCCCTCGCTAGTGTCACGTAACTATCTGCACTCTGGAATTTGTTTTGCTAATTGGCTTAAAACCTCAAAAAGTGCTCCAGAGAAAGGAAAGATTTTTTTTTTCATGTACTGTGGCCTTGGCGAGCTCTTGTGAGTGTGTGACTTTGAGAGCGGCAAATACTTGTACTCCTTTCGGCGACGAGCTCTGAAAAGAATGAGCAGACTGTCCACTTTCTACGGTGTCTTTTAGATGACGGTGTCTTGTAGATGACAGTGTCTTTTAGATGACGGAGTCCCTTTTTTGACACAGAATTCTCTCCGAGATATGAACTGTACTTGATGCTGTCTTGTGGATTCATCAATTGTCACTTTGTGGAAAGAGGATAGACTGAGTGACAGGCATGGCGATGCTGGTGGTGAATGTGTTAAAAGTTTTGAAGCATTTGATTGGAGGTTGTGTTAGGCCAAAGAAGAAAAGGTATTGTATGTGTGAATTGTAAAACTTGAGGATGGCATTCTGTGTATCATGATGCCAATATCATAATGTAACATATTATTATTATTATATATATATATATATATATATATATATAAATATATATATTTTATTTATTTATTTTTTTTAATCAGCTCTCCTCAGATGAAAGCTTTGCACTCATTCATCAAGGCATATTCACGCTCGATCATGCTTCTTTAATATTCTGCTGAAATTAATTGTTCACCATATGTATCGTAACTGATCTTTTGAAGCTGAATTGTTCGGATTGATGAATGTACACATACTTTGAATATTAATTTATGAATAATGTTAGATATTCTTCTTCGTAATTTCTGCTGACATTTGTGATCACTGTGATATCACAATTTGTACTTCAATTGTTTTGTCAAAACATCTGATTCGCTTATTGATCAATAGGAACAGTTCTTATTCATTAATATCTTTTAATCTTTCATTTATTTACACTGTAATTATGTAAGTATTTATTTCTCTGTTTGTTTGGTTATTCATTCATTCATTTATTTGGTAGTGAGAGGTCACTGTACATCATACACAGGAAGCTTGATGAGTGAAAGACTTTTGTTTCTGTATTATGTCTACAATATGTTTCTTCCAGCAGGTCTAGGTCCATGGGTCTAAGGATGAAGTAATTAACAAAAACCCTTATAACTTCTTTTACTCATAATTCTCTCTTCCTATTTTCATTTAGAAAGGAGAGAGGGAGGTTAAATAGGTACAATGTTAGGAAGGTCACAATGTGTACTCTTGTGGAAGTGAGTCAAGTGGCTTTTAAATTTGTGAAAAATCTGTTGTTTGCATAGGTCTTGAAGTCAGTGTAAAATCTAAAGTCAGTGTAAAATCAAAAAATGAAAAGTTTGAATACTCATATAAAATACCGGCTCTCCTTATTGATGTCCAATGCAAATGCAGTGTTTCATGGTCCATAGCATTATAGCAATGCATGCAGGGAAAAAAAATAAAGATGCTTGCTCCGTAAAAACCTAAAAATGGACTTTTCTGTGTAAATACAGAAATATGTAGATTTTTATGGTTAAAATGAAAAAGAAAAGAAGATGACTGGAAATGAATGTTTACAATTTTCATTGCAAATTTCTGTTACTGATGATCATCTTATAATGTGGCTGAAAGCAAGAAAAAAACAAACAACACATACATGTCTATTTCCTTTTCATGGTTGAATTCATTTGTGATGTTGTTTAAGGTGCCTAGAAAGCAATCAAGCATGTCTTTCTTTTTTCCTTTTAACCAAGTAAAGAGTAGTAATATTTATAAGATTTTTCAATCAGTCTACAATGTATACATTTCTAACCATCTTCTGAACATTATTGATGCTGGAAATGTGTGAACTGCGGGCATTAAATTTCAAGAGAAATTTATTCACATTTTATATTTCAAGAACATGGCTTATTTGTCTTATGATTCATCTGCAGGTTAACGATCCTGGACATTCTTCCGTGGGAGGATGTGTTGGTTGCTAGGATACTGCCACACCTGGACATAACAGACCTCTTCAGGCTTCGTCTGGTATCCCGCGGATTCCGGGATGTCGTGGCCATTCACTTTGCGGAGTCCCACCACATTGATCTCTCGCAAGTTGGGCCTAGTTTTACAGCCGAGGCATTCCAGGTCATGGCGTTGGATGCAAGGAACCTCCTCACACTGAACGTCCCCTGCTGCAAGAAATGGATCAAGGACGATCTCATCCTCCCCGTCATCGAAAATAACCCCCACCTGCGCAAGATCAACATCTCCGAGAACTCCAGTCTGTCCACAGAGGTCGTAAGGACCATCGCAGTCAACTGTCGCGATCTTCGATGTCTGATGCTGGCAGAATGCCAGCAGATCACTTCCACGTCTGTGGAGGGAATCGCAATGAACTGTGAACAGTTGGAGCAACTTGACCTGACGGGGTGCTGGAACATGGACGATGACACCATGAACATGGTGTTGCAACTAAATCGCAACCTCACGTGGCTGTCGGTGGCGCGGCTGTACGGCATCACAGGCAATCTGGTGAACCTGATATGTTGCTTCTGTCCCAATATAGAGTATCTTGATATTCAAGGCTGCTGGAGAATCACAGATGAAGTTCTATGGTAAGAATTGTCTCCCCCACCCCTTTTTTTTTGTATCTGCACCTGTACCAACTTGTATTCTCTTGCTTACTGTAAGTGCTTGAGACATACTTTTGTGTAAATGTTAACAAGCATAACCATTTTAATGAATTAGAATTTCTCTAAATGTTTGTTCGTAGAGAGAAAGAGATGGTTATGCTGTAATAACACAATTTCAGTATTAAAGGCAACAATGAAAGTGTAAAATATTACCCCAAAAAGGTACACCAGAAGTGTTGCTGTCTCGTAGCATTTGATATTTGGTCATAGCAGTATCCATTATGCAAGATGAGAGTGAACCATATACAGCAACTTGCAAGCGATTCAGTACTACTACTCGGGCACGATTCGATCATCACATGGCACTATTAACCTTCTACGAACCCACTGCTGAATGGGGAGGGCCTGTCAGGAAAAAAACCTGTGTACTATGATCAAAATTATTTTACACTTTTGATCTCAATATACTCCAAAACAACTCTTTATCCTTGCAAATCACATCAGCTAGCCAGATTTTTAGGTTGAACTATATATTGCAAGCAGATTCCAAATGGTGGAAAATGGATTTTTTGAGCCCTTCTGAGAACTGTGTTTAGCTGTAAGTCCTTCCTTCTTCATAGAGTCACATAGATGTCTGTTTGCAGACAATGTAATGACTTGTGTGTTACTTCCTGAAACAAGAGGTTAGATTCAGCTGAGCTTATGGGTCAGACAGATGGATTTTAACGGTAGAGACTGAGAGAGAAATGGGGGGGGGGGGGGGGGGCAATTCAGTGACTTTGATGACACATCAGTAATACTTTTAACTAACGAGTCCAGGATTTGTGACAGGTGGCATGGAAGTGAAAGTGAGGCATATGTGCATTACGTCTTAAAGCTTCATTGACACAAATCTGGTGATTGTAATGGAGGTAGTCAGCCATTATAACTTGGCTTGTACCCATCTCCTTTGACGGGTACAAGAGTCAAAACACAAAATAATTGTACATTATTTTATCATTATGGGATATGGTAGGGCTAGATGTGTAGATGTACTTTTAAATGCGCATGTATGAATTTATATTCAGAGCAGCTTTTAGCATGGAATTCAAACGACACTGCTAAAAGTATGGGAAGACTTTGAAAATTGGCTTGTTTGAATGTTTACAATATCTTTTTTGAGGTTTTCCTTCCAGGTATGCATGTATTATAAAAAAGACTACTTGGATCAAAATATTTTAGTATGAAATGGGTCCTTCATACCAATCACGAAAATTGACCTTAAATAATTTTCTTTTTATAGGTCTATTTAAAAGATACAAACAAAAATGTAATGTTATACACAGGGGTTGTCTGGTGGAACTAAGCACAGACTTTTGTGAATTAAAAAATAACATGTTGGAGATGTCATCTAGATAACAGACTTTGGAAAAGACTGAGTTTTAAGAATCAGGAATGAAGTATTAAAAGTTCATTAATATCTACCTGGTAAGTGAAAATGAAATGTCTGTGGCTACAGTTATGAAGTTCTTCAATCTTTTTCCCATGGAATGTGACATGGTCTTGTGCAGCATCATTTCTAAATTTACCCACTTTTCTGTACACAGATTTGCTCCTTGCTTTCTTATTCAGGAGTAACATGGCTCCATTTTATTTGAATATCATAGTAACAAGATTTATGTAAGGGCAAAATGAGCCTTCCTCAATTAATGATTGAAAAAAAAAATCATTGGTTTTATTTAGCCTTTATCACTCTTCATTTATCATTCCATTTAGTCATTTATGGCACTACACTTTAGCCTCAGCCAAATCCATCAGATTTTCAAGGCAAGTAAGACCAACATGATGTGATATATACATTGTATAATTTATACGTCAAATAAGAGATGGGTACATGGAAATGGGTTTGTAGCAGGGGGTCTCATGGTCTCACACAGCTGCAAGTGGACACAATAGAAACTGACCCTAGTAAAACTGAACCACACAGTCATTTGGTAGTTTGGCATATTATAGTCTGAATCTACCTTTCCTGTTCCAGCAAACTGTGGGACATGACCAAACTGAAGACGCTGAAAGTGAAGGACTGCCGTTACATCACCGAGCGGAGTCTCGCCCGCTTCCGAACCCGCGGCGTCCAACTAGACATCGTGCTGCATGGGGAGACGGACCTCGCCAAGTTAGAGCGCCACCTGAGGGCCAGGGAGTTTGCGAGGACCAGGAATATCCCTCCAAACTTTGTGTTTTGATGAAGGCCCTCCAAGGACATATTTGCAAAGAGCTTTGTGTGGCTAGAGTGTGGACTCCTGGACCCAAACATGACAGATGCTTGATTGATGGTGCCAGTGTTGTAGCTGATTGCAGCTGAGTATGATGACAAGGCTTGTGTAGCGAACAAATTTTCTCTTTACTGAACAACCCCCTCCCCACTACCGCCACCATTCTTGTATTCCTCACATACTCATATATGTCTAGTGTACCCCAAACATCTTTTAGAGTTTATTAGTTGCAAATAAATCAGCATGCGTGTGTCTTGTTTATTCCACGACAGACAAATTCAAGCGAACATTTATTCACTTTGAAAAAAAAAAAGCAACCCAAACCTCAAATTCTGATCTGAAAATAGAATAGGAGTCCCTGAAATACGCTGTGCGAGAACTCCCATGAAGAAACAAAAATACCAAAAAATGTAGCAAATACTATCTTGTTCACCCTTTCGCTGAACATATTGATGTAAGTTTTTTTTTGGATTTTTTTGGTGGTAATCCATGGAGAAATATGAGTATGTCCTCACCAAGCCCACATCCTGTAAATTATGCAGGTTTATCTACAGAAACGAGAGACACTTGTCACACTCCCAAGATTAACTGGGTTAACGACTTCGCATCAAATTCCTGATCATGTGGGAAATAACAAAAAAATCCCCAGTAAGCAGTATATACAGGCAAACTACTAATCCAATGCTTTGATTGCTACATGGAGGATAAAATCATGCCTATCAGAATTCCTATATTTAGCAGGAGAGTTAGAAAGAATATTTCTAGTTCCAGCAAGAGTCAGAATTCCAATATGTTTCCCCAGATATCACAGCTCTGTGGACACCATGCAAGTTTTCTTTTAGATGTACTGTAGCTTTAGGAATTGTCACTGATTTTCTCTTTATTTTCATCATTTTAGTAACTTTCAACAGTTTTCTGACACTTGCCTTGGGTAGCCATGCTTTACTACAGTTGTACAGGGCACTCCTGTTACAACAAACATGATTGTAATGAAATTTTGATAATCTAGGTCCCAAAGTTATCATCAAACCTACAGTGCAAAATTCCCTTTGGTTATAATGAAATTTTTAACATAATGAAATAAACCTGCTGGTCCCAAGGACTTCTGTACAACGGGAGTTGCCTGTAGGCATACATTGATGTCCACTCTGAATCTCTATTTGATCAGTGTTTTGAACAGCATTGCATATCCAGTGGTAGGAGACAACATTTTTGCAATCCAGCAGTGTCCCTTTTGCAGAGAAGCCTCAACAAGAGTTTATACATGACGTAACAGTGTAATGAGTCATAAATGTGAACTCTGCTCACAGGACGATAATTCCTTAATTACAAAGTCCAGATTTACAACATCCACACGGAAATCCACTTCAGAACATTTTAATCTCTCCCCCCCCCCCCAATTTATTACTGGAACATAGTATGTCCTACAGAATTCTACAGCTCCCTTGAATTCATAATCAGCTAATTTTTCTTGCGATATTTGTTATGTTGTTGTTTTTTTCTTATCCAGGAACTCATTAGATAGGGAGACGCCCCCTGTAATAGCTGGTTTCTCTTACCATGCAGTGATTAGTATTTACTAAGCCAGGATTTCTTTTGATTATGTGAGTGTAACTTGAGTCAATTGTGATTTGTGACCAGCGGCAACGGTTTCAGGCAAAAATTCATTTTTTCATTAAATCACTTTGCCCATTTCCTAAGCTTTACATCTCATAAAACACTTGTATTCTCCGGTACTGTAAGTGGTCATATAAAGCGAAATATAATGCACTTTTTGATTTGTTAGCCTGACAAAATTGCGAGAAAATGGGCTTTGAAAATTCCCCTCATGCTCAAAGACAATGCCCAGCGGCGATGGGAGGTGAGAATCACCCATCCGTACAATGGTGCCAATCGAGATTAAGCTCCGCCTCTAGCAACCATAGCGGCTTCTGATTGGCTCACTGAGAGAGTCAAATTTCCCGGGCACCTTCCTCGGAACTCAGTGTATGGAGCCGAATGCACAATGCGTTTCGCTCGGGTTTGTTTACCAGTACGTCTTTCAAGATGGCGGATACGATAATTACAAGCTGCTGGTTGCATGTGTATGGTGCACGTATTACTCAATGGCATCCACACGCTATGCCTGTGTGTATACGTCACGGGAGCGTGTGGCACTTTCCACATCTTTACAAATCACGTTTTCATAGTGGTTGATTTGTCTTGTAAATTTCTTCATTGGGACCCTTTCGAAGGCAGAAACATGAAAAGGGTCACGCTTCCTGTTGTTGTTTTTTCAAGCCGTGAATGTGTTGCATTGTGCGGTAGACAAGCAAGCAAACAAACGAACAAACAAACAAACACGACTTTACTTAGTTTGGTGCAATTTTGACGTTTACTACAGTGTATTATTTGAATACTGGTCATTTATGACCACTCCTTTTCTCTCTTCTGCTGTCTTTTTTAGTCAACCTGCTGTCATATTTACTACAAGCACAATTAAAAAGTCAGTTTTCGATCTTATGTTGCACGATTTGTGTGGCGATTTGTCACTCTGATACGCTTAAACCATGTTCCCTATCGTATCTATTTTTCATGTTAAGTTAGTGCTGCCTAGTGTTGCTGTTCACTTTTTGTTTCACTTCCGTTGTCGAACATTGCAGTAGAAAAGCTCGGATAGAAAGCCAAACGAAGAGCATACACTATAAAAGACCGAGCGTACTGATATCTATTGTAGCAACAACAATGGAGCATGCATGCGTGGACAAAACATTTCCGACACGCTGCGAGGCGTATTGCTGAAAGCCGAACTATGTAAATGTATGCGACGCACTATACAATCGCATGCGAGATGCCTCGCCGTAGCAACACTGGGCGTAGTGGCGCAGCGTTCGAAAGAAGATCAAAACTGACGAGTGCAATCCAACATAGGGTGTTTAAAATTCCATTTTCGGTAGGAAAAACTTAATGTTATGCTGTGTAATTTAGTGTAGATGTACAAAACATATCAAACATTCAATTTCTGAAAAAAACCCAAAATCGACAAAAATAATGGTCAAAATCTTTGTTCCCCGCCTAGGAGGGAATTTGCTCTTGCGACTTTTGCCTGAAACCGTTGTCGCGGGTCACATTTATCTCTTAAAATCAAGATTAATACACATTACCATTAAAAATTCTAGCAGTGTGCATTGTATCAGCACTGGACTTATGTATTCATGATGTGCAATTTCATTTTTTTTTTTTGGGATTATGGCAAAGAAATCACAAAGAATCAAAAAAGTTTAGAATAATATGCATTGTCCATGTATCATGATACTTCTTGCACAATGTTGGATCTTATACTCTACAGTGTATCTGCGGACAATTTGGATAGCAAGTATAACCTTGTTTAATAGTACATGCTTTGAATATATGCAGTTATTCAGGAAAGAGACTTTGACTGCTGATATAGAGAGATGCCAGTGGTTTGTTATTAAAAAAGCAAAACAAGTCATACATAATACATTACAAAATTTCTTGCTGTGGGATAACATATTGGTGTTGTTAACTTACCTGCAGGAGAGTGTGTTCATTGGAATTTATCTGTAAAAGCTGTGATAAGATGAAGTTATGAAATATGTCATATTTGAATAGTACGGAATAGTTTGTGTTGTTCAAAAGTGTGCAATCTACAAGATATTGGAATATATTCACTGAGCCATCCCTCAACTCTGAAAGCACAAAAAGTAAGAGAGACAGAGACAAATAGACAAACAGACAAACAGACAGACAGAAAGACAAAGGGAGAGAAAGAGTGAGAAATCATTAAGGCTCAAATTCATGAAGGTGTTTTCAATTTTAGCCATGGTTTATGCAAATTTCTTCTGCATAAATACGATTGACAGATACAGGCTGTAGCATACGCCAACAGGCATTCAGTAGCAAATGTGTGTTGATACACGTATGTGAAAGGTAGCTTATTTCACCCTGATTTTAGGCCATGGTCTAAATTTAAACCAATTTTGTGAATTTGGGCCAAAGTGAACAGAAAAATACAGGCTATAAAACATATGTCAAGAGAGGGGTACAGAAGTAACAGATACACTGAAAAAGATATACATGTACATGTACTATTCAAGAAGAAGAAACAAATTTTGTGAATGTGGGTCTCCACATTGGTCTTCTGCAAGTGCTTTGTAGAAGACACTCTCCTTGTATGTTGGGCTTTGGTTCCATACACACGTTATGTTTGGTAGTATTGTAAAATGAATATGATAAGGGCATTAAGGTACCTCAAACACTACGGATTTAGTGGCTTCCCTAATCATTCTCAACTGACGATATGTTGGTGCCCATTTCACGGGTTTGTGTGTGTTTGTTGTTCTTGTGCCTTTGTTTTAAACATTGCAAAATTGTCAATCAAGCTAACGTCCAAAATGTGCAGCATGTGATGGATCAATGAATACAGCATTCTACATGTATGTTACTTGTCGTGCAGTGTAATGGTAATGTTGCTCTGTTCCATCCTGCATAACATGTACATGTACCAGAATCCAGAAGTGTCAGATGAAAATGTGTTCCCATACCTTCTGAGAAGATATGTAATTCAAAAAAAAGAAAGAGATATAGAAGCAAACACACACACACACACACACACACACATATATATATATATATATATATATATATATATATATATATATATATATATATATACATACACACACACACACACACACACTCACATGCACACTTAATATTATAAACTTAGTGTTTTTGGATATTTTTTATAAGGGTAAGTTGAGGGCATAAAGAGTACTCCATTTCATGGATTTAAGTGTGTTGATGAGTAAAGTATCAGTATTACAACCTCACAACTAATGTGATCATGGTATGCCTGTTTCATATCACAATATGTTTATCGGTGAAATACAGTACATATCATAATGTACTTAACCCTTGGCTACACCAAAATGTAGAGTGTGGACTGGATAGGGCTATGAAAATGTTTATGCTGCAGTCATGCCAAGTTTTCAGTACCCAAACCATTGATTTCTGCATTGATCTGTAAAGCTTTCTCATCCACTATCATGTTGATTGTTAAGTGACTGCATGATCCATCCTAATTATGACATCTACTCTGGCCTGATTTATTGGAGTTCTGTACAGCTTCACAGGTCATAATGCCCTTCCACCTGTGCAAAATATTTGCTTCAATGTCAAGGTAAAACCTGTAGTCTTTTGTAATTTACCCCCCCACCAACTGTTTTCATAAAACTCTACACATGTCAAGTACTGCCTAATAACTTGTTATGGTTATGGTGCTTGCAATTTGGCTGTGGGTGCCAGCCAAGGATTCCAAAGTCTTCTCTTTATGATGCAGGGGGATGGATATGTTAGCTTTAAAAAGACAAGACCAGCCTATGAAAGATGGTACATGTACTTATATTATACAAATCTTTGTTCATCCGTACATCAACAGCAAGTTAATAGGATATTTGCCTGGTGTGAACAGGTATCCAAGTCACAGTATCGTGTAGATGTAAGATGCTATTATGAATTTAATCATTCTATACGGATATGTGGGCCTATTTAATCATCGCATTGATTCCTAATAAAAGATACAGTTGACATACATGTACTCTGTAGTTTCCTCCTGTGATTGGTATGAAGAACATCACACTGAGAAAATGTTCATCCAATTTGCATGTGATAAAAGCTATACGTGTATTCAGAAATGAAGGCACAAATCCTGTGATATCGATATTTGCATCATAAAGCACACATCAGCCAGTAGCTGGGAATGTTATAGGCTTCATGCGCTGCACAGCACAAGACTTTGTCATCACTACAAGCGCACAAAGAGGTGCTTCAAAGATAGATTGTTATGCATGTGTTATTTTGAAGTTACTGAAACAATATATTGCCTTAGAAGCCATTCACTGTGCTCATGTTGCACTTGAAAATAATTATATGATGCCTAAATATACTGCTTGTACACACACAGTCACGCCTTGCTTCCACTCATATCATTCTTGTGCAAAGGCAAATCATTAAAATCATAGATATGTGTGATGTGGCTTGACTATTTTAATCGTATAAAAGATCAGTTCTTATGAACACACAGTACACACATACAATAATGAAATGCTGTTTTGTGTATAGTGCTCTTCATAACAGGGTTCGCATGTGCGATGTATTGGGGATAAACTGTTTTCGTTTACGAGAGAAGAATAACATCTATTAAATTCTATTGTATTCTTCTCAGAAGGATTGTATGCACTGTGCTTGCACTTTAATCGGCTTGCACTGAAGCACCATGCTATCACTGTGTGTAATAAATTTGACGGTACATGTATGACATTCAGATTATTATAATTCAAAGAGAAGTTATGAAGCTTATCTTTCAATAAATATTATTATTCTTGACAAAACTGTTCTAAATTGTCTTTGTTCATATGCACATGGATTATGTGATAGATGCACACATACACACAACTAACTCCTGTCATCACTACACTGATACCAATGTAAAGGATTATCACTTACAAACACCATTTTTTATTCATCTGCACATTATATGGCTGATACACATGTATATGAGAACACAGAAACCTCAATGTAAAATTTCCTTCCACAAATATTTACAAGCTCAAATTTGCTTTGACACATATTGCAGTTAATATCCTTGATCGATATTGATTAATAGACTGATGATAAATACATGTATTAAAATTCTATATCTAGCGTAAAGAGAGATTCGCTTCTTTTTGTAAAAAGGAATAATCTTGGAAGCAAAAAGGTAATGTAAATACTTATATTGTCAGATTCAAAGGTATTGGTGCTCTTTTGAAAGACATTAACTTTTATGAAAGTGTCCTTGTGAGCACATACATATAGTCACTTTGATCTCAAATTCACTCGAAATTTTTCAAAGTATCTCTAGCATTTATGTGCACCTTTAAATGCTTGACACATTTTGTAATCCCACTGAAAATCAAGTATATTATTATATGACAATTAGATACCTTGAGATAAGTCACACAATAACAAGATAGATAATTCCAATTTATTGTGAGTGAAAGTCTGTGAGCAGATCTTTCCCTAAAACCTCATTGCTTTGCATTGTAGGACCACAACCCTACTAGGCACACTGATTGGCCCTCCTGTGCATTAGAATTAATCAGGTATCAATTGTAAGAGATCCTTTATCCCACTTTCTTATGTGACAATACAGTAAAGCCTTATTACTTTCTTAAAGCTGGCATCACAACACCAAAGTAGATTTTTGGAAACTGCTTTGACTCTTGAAATACAGTACTTCAACATTTGCACACAGCATCATATATCTTATTTTCACAAAAATGTACAACCCACTGTGACCCATAATATGACAAATCCATGAAAAGCAAATGCCCATGCTTATGCTTTATATGCACCGAGAAGGCACCAAAGCGTTCAGGAGCTGTAAAATCACAAATTTGGCAGTATGACATGGGATGGCTGCATGAACACACAAACTTTCACAACAGGTTTTGATGCCTATACCTCTACAGTAAAATGTCACCAATGCCAAAATTTGGAAGATCGTCATTGCTTTCATCAGAATCAGAGTCCACCACCTCCTGAAGAGGCGAGTACGAGATGCTTGAGTTAGTGGTGCGAACTGTCGAGTTGGAAGTATCATGGCCACTCCCATGTGATGGACCATCGGAGCAAGTCTTCCCCGTGCAGGAGAAATCGGGGCTCAGGACAGATGGAGGTTCGTGGCTGTCTAGTATTAAGTCTGGGGCAATTATGTCCTTTGAAGTCCCCTGTATCACAGTGTGGGGAGGGACATCCCCTGGCTCAGGGGAGTGGAACATCCTGCTTGTGTGATCGGGAGGGGTAGGGCTTGGTTCCACTGGATGGATGGGGGCCAGCAGTGTGGAGGCATCAAAAGGTACAGGACTGGGATGACAGCATGAACTACTCTCGACAAAGTCATCTGCAGTAGGGGTAAAGTCAGAGTAGAAACCTCAATTCCACACTGGCTTTTTTTTTTTTACCAACTGATAACTCCTTACAAGAAAGCAAAGACTGCAGAAACAAACAATGCTAAGGAAAGCCTTGATGAATGAGCATAATTCACATTAAAAACTTGCAATAGGGATACTAGTTCTAAATAACTTTGTTTGTCTACACAAGGCCATTGTGAAATCTTGTAATACTGTATTTGATTTTTCAGAGAACCGATAACATTTAGCATAACATGAATCAGTACTGGTTGTGCTCTCTTCTCTGGAAAAAAAATTTTAAAAACTGTCACAATTTGAAAGATGATCAGAAACTACACTGTGGCACACAACAGCAAATATCTTTGTTAACCCTCTATCGATATAACTGTCATCTTCTTGCTTCACACACCTACACACACCAAATTGTGGCTGGAAAGGGAAAAGTAATGCTTGTACATACCATCATCACTCAAAGACATAGTGGGTGAATCGACAACATCATTCAGAACTTCTCCAGTCTCCTCCATATCCTCTTTCCTTCTGGTCTTTTTTGCAGGCATCTCTTTGACTCTTTCCTCCCCTGTTTCCATGGCAACTCTCATCTCTGCCAGCTTCTCTTGCCATTGCTTCTGGAAGGCTCTGGAGTCTTTCACACCATTGGGACTCTCTGTTACAGATAACAGCAGATGGATGGCTAGTGATAAATTATCTCTTGGAAGAGGAAGTGAGGCTGTCTTCACTTTCAAGCCAATCAATGTGCAGCTTTACCATGGAATACATGATAGTTGTTGACAATAATGTTCCACTGGGAGAAACTGAGAAAGCTACATGCCAAATTTTCTTTACAAGTTGTGGTGGCACTGTGGTAGTGAATCAGTGGAATGCACCAACCACAATTACGCCATGCTAAAAGTGCATTTGTCTTGACTCTCAAACATGTTGTATAAAAGTACAGTATTCATCGCATAACCGGGACAGGTTGGGAGTAGCAAACACGGCCCCTTTAAGCGAGGTGCCCGATTTCGCGATGAGCATTCACCATACACTAACGGCATACGACATGTACATGTAGTGCACACACACACACACACATGCATACTGACGTACTGTACATGTGCATGAATACACTACCACGCTACCCCTCGGCGCGACCCTCTAGCTCATTCACAACTGAGGAAGATTGTGACGTACGCACAGATCACAGTGTATTGAAAGTTGAAACACTCAGAGACGAGGAATTTGGACTTTGCCCTCAAAGTATATGACTGAGATTAAACAACGTACACAGCCTGAGTTGTGTGAGCGAGGCATGTTTTTTAAATGCATGTATCAACAAAATCAAAGATCGCTTGAAGAAAAATTGGCCCGTTTATCAGAGGTCCCCGCCCGATTATCCAGTGAAAATAACGTGCATTGGAAATGTTTCTGGGAAGCGTATGTCATTTAAGCGAGGTTCCCGATTATCAGATGCCCGATTATGCGATGAATACTGTACCTGGTGTCAGATGAAATGTTTAAACACAAGTATTATTACACATTATTGCAAGGTGTATAGTCCTAGCATCTTCTGATGATACTATGTCCGTGGTTGCGGAAACAATGTTGCCTAGAATATGATAGAAATGAATTTATCTTTAGATACAATACAAATATGATGATGCACTGTGAGGTACTGTGCACTGTTCTGTATACTACAAGCAATAGATGACACAACATAAAATGATTGTCATGAATGGGTAGGGATGTTACGAGACAAATTAACTGTATAAAAACAAAATGGTACGCTGAGATAAATCTTTTGTGAGAATATCACTGTGACCTTGAATTGCATTCTGTACAGGTCGCGAGACTGCCGAAGTCTACGCTATGCTGTTAGTCTACGCTGTGAAACTCACGACCTACCATGACATTTGTGGATGATTTTTCCCCAGAGGCTGTTTTCTGACAGCATCTTCATCCCTCCTACAATCAGCAGGTGGTTCTTGGACCTTGTCAGAGCCACGTTTGTCCGCCTGCACAGGAAGCAAACACATACAGTGCACTCCCATTATAACGAACACGGTTATAACGAAATTTCGTTATAACGAAGTAGATCTTCTGGTCCCAAAATTATCACCATTAAAGTCTATGGTACAAAATTCGCTTATAACGAACACGGTTATAGCGAAATTTCCGTTATAACGAAGTCTTTTCTGAGCGCCACAGACAAAGAAAAACAAAGGAAATGTGCTCCGTTATAACGAAATGCGATATGCTTTCGAAAATGCATAGCGGAACATTACAGCATTTATAGCGTCTCTGCATGGGTGAACACTTCACACTACTGTGTGTTCGCTCCTTGTGTCACGCACAGTTTCTGAGGGGAACTTGCGTTTATTATTGTAATACAGTCATCCCATCACATTTCACATAGCTTTCCAGTGTATGATGAGTATTCAGCAAACATAATATGATATATATACGTGGTTCCTTGTTTTCGTTATATATATTGTATTTGTTCGGTTATAACGAAATTTCGTTATAACGAAAGAAAACTGCCGGTCCCGAGCATTTCGTTATAACGGGAGTGCACTGTAGTACTCAAATCAGAGACCTATATTTGCATAGAAATTATCTTTAAAAAGTTACAATATCAGATAGGACTCTTGTAGTGTTCTTCTATATATATATTTTTTTTTTTCTAATAATCATTATTCTGCACATTGCCCCTTATCTCAGAAATACACATTAACACACCAAGACATTCCCACCCAGAAACATAAACAGAATAATGAATGAACAAAGTCCGTAATCTCACTTTACCGCTAATCACAGATGTACATACGCACACATGATCACATACACATTCACACACATAAAGAAACTGTACTAATGAATGGCTCAAAGTGAACATGCTTTAAAAGACAGAGGGGAAGAAGCACAAGCACTATGGTCTCATCTTGACCAGAGTTTGAACTTTCTTTGTGAAACTGTACCCCTCAAAGTGACCTTTTGATGGAGACACCTACTTGTCTGAGTCGATGAATCCAACGCGCTGGGTCCTGACACAAGAAAGGATGATGATGGCCTTCTCCCCGCCTTGAAAGGCATCTACTGTGGAGATCTGGATAGCCCTGAGGTCCCCACTTGTCTTGCTGCTAAAAGGCAAGGCATATTGCATATTCATATATTCATCATACATATGGGAGGTGAAATTCAAATTACGATATGAATATTACAGCATCAACAACAACAACAACAACATTACAGCCATTCAATAACAATGCTACTTAAAATAATCATAACATAAACATAGAATTATATTTTAGCATTCCAAAATCGGTGTTGATTATACTACTAGCATTATCAGCATCACTATTAACATCAAGGTCATTTATGAGCATGATAACGTCGGTTGAGAATGATAAGGGTGTTAAGTGACCACAAAACCCATAGTGTTCGAGAAGACTTAAAGCCCTTCTCATTCTCAATAGACGATAAGGAAAAAACAACAACAACAGCAAAACTGAAAAGAGTCCAGCATCTTTTTACACAAGTAGACATAAATGTAAGGTTAACTTTTGTAACATGGTCTGACTGTGATTATATCAGAGGTGACAACACTGAAGACATGCAAATCATTTAGTGTACTGGTTAATGGATTAAACGGGAAATGTGTTTGCTGGAATTTGGCCACTTCAGCTCATGAGAGGGAGACCCAAAATCACATGTAATCTCCGACAGCCTCCACTGACATATGATAGTGACTGCAAGGTACTGAAGAGGCTCCAAGAGTAAATGGGGGCAACTTCAAGTAAGGGGCTTGCAAATACCACGTGGACCAAAAATCTTATGAGATTAACAGTAAGAAGTTCACATACACCACTCACACCCAGTCTACAAGGTCAAGTGGAATTGCTTGAAATCCTATTGGTCTATAATTTTATGTGCAATCAGCAAGGCTTACGATGGGACACAATCCTGAATGGATTACTCCCCCTTCCTACTTGGAGGCATGAATTTGATGATATTCTACAGTTTTTTGTACAAGGATCCTGATGGCGTCAGCTTGAGAAAACTTCACTGATCACTTGAGCTATAATCAGACTAAATGCTTGCACTTGAGTGGTCATGAAAAGATTTGGACAAGCATGTGACATGGACAAATGTCAGTAACATTTGGCCCCCTTCTATTGAGCCACTCCTTCAGCTGTTAATGACTATGTCCTTCACAGAAATCAAATCTGAATAACTTTTTGTAAGCTCTAATGCAAATAAGCACATACTCATAAAGTGATATCGACATCTCAGCATCCAGCATGATGGAATTGAGTCACAAGAAAATTGCGCTAATGAATTCTATGGACACTTGAAACATCTTCATGATAAATGATTTATTGATGGAGCATTTTATGTTATCAGCAGAAAAAGCAATTATAAATTAATTCTAAATTTTGTTTATTCATTTTTTTAAAAAAGGAATAATGAAAATTCTTACAACATCAGTGTGCAAAGAACATGTCAACATGAAGCTCAGTTTAACATGTGATACTGAATACCTGAATAACCTTTGCACCAAGCTATTGATTTCAAACACACTAACAGTCCAAAATCCTGTAATATGCCAACTTCAAATTGATAACAGGTCAAAATAATTACATCGTAAAGGAAACAGTTGCAGCTTTGGATGAATGCCAATCCCCATGACACATACTATTTGATTTCCCATTTGCTCAACAGGGCAAAATATCTTTGATTTAGCTGAATATTAGTGTATTGCACTAGTTCAAGCTCTATATTTTTGATATTTCTAGACATGAAGAGCAACTGATAGTAACCATTACCATGGAGAAAGGAATAAAACATGGAAGGTGAATACCTTGATGTTTGCAATAGCATGCTGATCTGGTTGACCTGTGCCTTGTAGAGAGTGATCACGCCCACTTCTGAGGGTGCCACCCCCATTTCTATAAGCCCACCAATCAGGAAGACTACAAAGCTGGCCTCCGCATCATTGAAGTAACTCCCATCCCTGGCGCTCTTCTCTTGCCCATGTGACACATTGAAGAAGCACAGCGTGGGAAGATCACTCTGATGAATGACATTGAGAAGTTGAGCAAGGAAACATTTCAGAAGTTTAATTGCTGTGTCCTTTGTGTTACAGATTCACTGCAGGGTTCCTTGAAAGAGAGGGCACCATTCCAGCCTATGAGGACATCATATCATTATACCTGCCAGCACTTTATGCACTGTAAGCATTCCAAAAAAACTACATGGACACAGACATTTGTTGAATGTATTGATTTCTTGTTTAATGGACTCAAGTATTTTGAAGAAATTGTAGAGCTAGCACTAGAGCTACTACTTTTTGGCAAAAGAGACCATGATAACAATAAGGCATAATGCTACTTAAGAGAATTGCATGGTATCCATCTGTATATTCTATCACAGTGGCTATAATACTTGCCAAGTTTGAAGGCAATTTGGTCTTGCATTTTTAAATGAAAGATCAAAATGTGAAAACTGGCCCCAAATTTGTTCACACTCCAAGGGACAATCTCTGGATTTTCCATAAACAAGCTGGAAAATACACCCACTAATGTATTTACTCATAGCATTTGGATTGGAATCACAACACACATAACTGCATAAAAATGAATTTATTCAATGCAACTAGCTTACATTTACACAGCAGGTCAAGACCTGGAACATTTGTGTTTGCATAACAGTAATTTTCAATTCAGTCTATCTCAGCATACCACAAGTGGTGGCCTATCTTCAGCCAGCACACCATCCAGTAGGTGGTTGCCATAGAAGAGGGAGTTGGCCAAGGCACTGATGCATGGATGACATCTGTACTGGGTCCTCAGCATGATTGGGTCACATCCCTGTGAGGCAGAGGAGGTGAAGAATATAGAAAGAAACTACAATTTTGTGTACACTGTGCGTGCCCTAAATTTCAACTCAAGTGAAGGACAATTATGAAAGTGACAACCATAATAACAATGATAATGATGTTGATGACAGTATGATAATGCTAATGCAGTTACAGTACAGCAGAAATCTGACAGCCTGTTGTGCCTCTGAGAATGCTACAGAGAGAAGTGAATATACACTACAAAAGATGGGAGGCAGGTTTGTCAAGATGATAAAAAGTGTTTCCTTGGTACATGGAAGATCTCTATTTCAAATCATCACAGAATGCTCATACTGTTGTGATGACTTTAGATATATTTCCTTAATCTTTTATATGCAAATTAAACTCTGAATGTTATCTTGTCTTTGGCCTTTGTATAACGCAGTCATATTCCGCAGCAATAGAGAAAACATTACACTACTAACACCAAGACCAATACCACAAATAATATGACAAATTTGAAAGGTCTGTGCCACTCCAAAATTCCAGTTACAGTAAAACCAGAAATGTTCACGTATATGAAACTTTCACACATTTTGTGAGAAGCCAAGATTCGCAAAAGTGAAAAGCCCACAAAAGCTTTTGTCTACATAATGCACTGAATACTAGTGGCAATTCGCAAGAGTTTCAAGCTACGAAAAAGGCTGTCAGGTCCAATTTGAGAAGGTGTCATGCCATAAATGTTTTTGCTTTTAAAGTAAACCAGCAGAGGAAGAAAAACTTGTCAGTGTCAAGACTGCACCAAGACAACACAAACAATGCATAGAAAAGATTCACGTACCATTAGGGACAGCCTGTCAAATAGAGTCTGCTCCAG